>NW_026263061.1:0-155905 GCF_947179515.1 Apodemus sylvaticus | reverse complement strand
TGTTTAGGAAAAACAAGATAATTTCACACGATGCGGGATTTCCTTAACACGTGATTTTCTGAAAAATTTTGACGAAAGAAAATTCTCCTTTTGGTTCTCTTTAGATGCTACATGTTAAGAGGTACACGCCACAACAATTCTTTTCGAGATACAACGTGTAGTTTTGGAGATGCAAGCTAATTTTGTACTATGCGTTATTTCTTCTCGTAAAGAGTTTCCAATGCGTACGTATATGTCTTTACTCTGCAAAACTGTATTTCCTTATGAAGTGGTATTCTTACATATCCTTTCGAGAGAAAACTGTCCTGTGCCTTCTCTTTTGAGGCTACACACTTAGACATACACGCAACATGAAAGCTTTTCGACTTACAACGTGTTGTTTAGGAAAAACAAGATAATTTCGCACGATGCGGGATTTCCTTAAAACGTGATTTTCTGAAAAATTTTGACGAAAGAAAATTCTCCTTTTGGTTCTCTTTAGATGCTACATGTTAAGACGTACACGCCACAACAATTCTTTTCGAGATACAACGTGTAGTTTTGGAGATGCAAGCTAATTTTGTACTATGCGTTATTTCTTCTCGTAAAGAGTTTCCAATGCGTACGTATATGTCTTTACTCTGCAAAACTGTATTTCCTTATGAAGTGGTATTCTTACATATCCTTTCGAGAGAAAACTGTCCTGTGCCTTCTCTTTTGAGGCTACACACTTAGACATACACGCAACATGAAAGCTTTTCGACTTACAACGTGTTGTTTAGGAAAAACAAGATAATTTCGCACGATGCGGGATTTCCTTAAAACGTGATTTTCTGAAAAATTTTGACGAAAGAAAATTCTCCTTTTGGTTCTCTTTAGATGCTACATGTTAAGACGTACACGCCACAACAATTCTTTTCGAGATACAACGTGTAGTTTTGGAGATACAAGCTAATTTTGTACTATGCGTTATTTCTTCTCGTAAAGAGTTTCCAATGCGTACGTATATGTCTTTACTCTGCAAAACTGTATTTCCTTATGAAGTGGTATTCTTACATATCCTTTCGAGAGAAAACTGTCCTGTGCCTTCTCTTTTGAGGCTACACACGTAGACATACACGCAACATGAAAGCTTTTCGACTTACAACGTGTTGTTTAGGAAAAACAAGATAATTTCGCACGATGCGGGATTTCCTTAAAACGTGATTTTCTGAAAAATTTTGACGAAAGAAAATTCTCCTTTTGGTTCTCTTTAGATGCTACATGTTAAGACGTACACGCCACAACAATTCTTTTCGAGATACAACGTGTAGTTTTGGAGATACAAGCTATTTTTGTACTATGCTTTATTTCTTCTCGTAAAGAGTTTCCAATGCGTACGTATATGTCTTTACTCTGCAAAACTGTATTTCCTTATGAAGTGGTATTCTTACATATCCTTTAGAGAGAAAACTGTCCTGTGCCTTCTCTTTTGAGGCTACACACTTAGACATACACGCAACATGAAAGCTTTTCGACTTACAACGTGTTGTTTAGGAAAAACAAGATAATTTCGCACGATGCGGGATTTCCTTAAAACGTGATTTTCTGAAAAATTTTGACGAAAGAAAATTCTCCTTTTGGTTCTCTTTAGATGCTACATGTTAAGACGTACACGCCACAACAATTCTTTTCGAGATACAACGTGTAGTTTTGGAGATACAAGCTAATTTTGTACTATGCGTTATTTCTTCTCGTAAAGAGTTTCCAATGCGTACGTATATGTCTTTACTCTGCAAAACTGTATTTCCTTATGAAGTGGTATTCTTACATATCCTTTCGAGAGAAAACTGTCCTGTGCCTTCTCTTTTGAGGCTACACACTTAGACATACACGCAACATGAAAGCTTTTCGACTTACAACGTGTTGTTTAGGAAAAACAAGATAATTTCGCACGATGCGGGATTTCCTTAAAACGTGATTTTCTGAAAAATTTTGACGAAAGAAAATTCTCCTTTTGGTTCTCTTTAGATGCTACATGTTAAGACGTACACGCCACAACAATTCTTTTCGAGATACAACGTGTAGTTTTGGTGATACAAGCTAATTTTGTACTATGCGTTATTTCTTCTCGTAAAGAGTTTCCAATGCGTACGTATATGTCTTTACTCTGCAAAACTGTATTTCCTTATGAAGTGGTATTCTTACATATCCTTTCGAGAGAAAACTGTCCTGTGCCTTCTCTTTTGAGGCTACACACTTAGACATACACGCAACATGAAAGCTTTTCGACTTACAACGTGTTGTTTAGGAAAAACAAGATAATTTCGCACGATGCGGGATTTCCTTAAAACGTGATTTTCTGAAAAATATTGACGAAAGAAAATTCTCCTTTTGGTTCTCTTTAGATGCTACATGTTAAGACGTACACGCCACAACAATTCTTTTCGAGATACAACGTGTAGTTTTGGAGATACAAGCTAATTTTGTACTATGCGTTATTTCTTCTCGTAAAGAGTTTCCAATGCGTACGTATATGTCTTTACTCTGCAAAACTGTATTTCCCTATGAAGTGGTATTCTTACATATCCTTTCGAGAGAAAACTGTCCTGTGCCTTCTCTTTTGAGGCTACACACTTAGACATACACGCAACATGAAAGCTTTTCGACTTACAACGTGTTGTTTAGGAAAAACAAGATAATTTCGCACGATGCGGGATTTCCTTAAAACGTGATTTTCTGAAAAATTTTGACGAAAGAAAATTCTCCTTTTGGTTCTCTTTAGATGCTACATGTTAAGACGTACACGCCACAACAATTCTTTTCGAGATACAACGTGTAGTTTTGGAGATACAAGCTATTTTTGTACTATGCTTTATTTCTTCTCGTAAAGAGTTTCCAATGCGTACGTATATGTCTTTACTCTGCAAAACTGTATTTCCTTATGAAGTGGTATTCTTACATATCCTTTCGAGAGAAAACTGTCCTGTGCCTTCTCTTTTGAGGCTACACACTTAGACATACACGCAACATGAAAGCTTTTCGACTTACAACGTGTTGTTTAGGAAAAACAAGATAATTTCGCACGATGCGGGATTTCCTTAAAACGTGATTTTCTGAAAAATTTTGACGAAAGAAAATTCTCCTTTTGGTTCTCTTTAGATGCTACATGTTAAGACGTACACGCCACAACAATTCTTTTCGAGATACAACGTGTAGTTTTGGAGATACAAGCTAATTTTGTACGATGCGTTATTTCTTCTCGTAAAGAGTTTCCAATGCGTACGTATATGTCTTTACTCTGCAAAACTGTATTTCCTTATGAAGTGGTATTCTTACATATCCTTTCGAGAGAAAACTGTCCTGTGCCTTCTCTTTTGAGGCTACACACTTAGACATACACGCAACATGAAAGCTTTTCGACTTACAACGTGTTGTTTAGGAAAAACAAGATAATTTCGCACGATGCGGGATTTCCTTAAAACGTGATTTTCTGAAAAATTTTGACGAAAGAAAATTCTCCTTTTGGTTCTCTTTAGATGCTACATGTTAAGACGTACACGCCACAACAATTCTTTTCGAGATACAACGTGTAGTTTTGGAGATACAAGCTAATTTTGTACTATGCGTTATTTCTTCTCGTAAAGAGTTTCCAATGCGTACGTATATGTCTTTACTCTGCAAAACTCTATTTCCTTATGAAGTGGTATTCTTACATATCCTTTCGAGAGAAAACTGTCCTGTGCCTTCTCTTTTGAGGCTACACACTTAGACATACACGCAACATGAAAGCTTTTCGACTTACAACGTGTTGTTTAGGAAAAACAAGATAATTTCGCACGATGCGGGATTTCCTTAACACGTGATTTTCTGAAAAATTTTGACGAAAGAAAATTCTCCTTTTGGTTCTCTTTAGATGCTACATGTTAAGACGTACACGCCACAACAATTCTTTTCGAGATACAACGTGTAGTTTTGGAGATGCAAGCTAATATTGTACTATGCGTTATTTCTTCTCGTAAAGAGTTTCCAATGCGTACGTATATGTCTTTACTCTGCAAAACTGTATTTCCTTATGAAGTGGTATTCTTACATATCCTTTCGAGAGAAAACTGTCCTGTGCCTTCTCTTTTGAGGCTACACACTTAGACATACACGCAACATGAAAGCTTTTCGACTTACAACGTGTTGTTTAGGAAAAACAAGATAATTTCGCACGATGCGGGATTTCCTTAAAACGTGATTTTCTGAAAAATTTTGACGAAAGAAAATTCTCCTTTTGGTTCTCTTTAGATGCTACATGTTAAGACGTACACGCCACAACAATTCTTTTCGAGATACAACGTGTAGTTTTGGAGATGCAAGCTAATTTTGGACTATGCGTTATTTCTTCTCGTAAAGAGTTTCCAATGCGTACGTATATGTCTTTACTCTGCAAAACTGTATTTCCTTATGAAGTGGTATTCTTACATATCCTTTCGAGAGAAAACTGTCCTGTGCCTTCTCTTTTGAGGCTACACACTTAGACATACACGCAACATGAAAGCTTTTCGACTTACAACGTGTTGTTTAGGAAAAACAAGATAATTTCGCACGATGCGGGATTTCCTTAAAACGTGATTTTCTGAAAAATTTTGACGAAAGAAAATTCTCCTTTTGGTTCTCTTTAGATGCTACATGTTAAGACGTACACGCCACAACAATTCTTTTCGAGATACAACGTGTAGTTTTGGAGATACAAGCTAATTTTGTACTATGCGTTATTTCTTCTCGTAAAGAGTTTCCAATGCGTACGTATATGTCTTTACTCTGCAAAACTGTATTTCCTTATGAAGTGGTATTCTTACATATCCTTTCGAGAGAAAACTGTCCTGTGCCTTCTCTTTTGAGGCTACACACTTAGACATACACGCAACATGAAAGCTTTTCGACTTACAACGTGTTGTTTAGGAAAAACAAGATAATTTCGCACGATGCGGGATTTCCTTAAAACGTGATTTTCTGAAAAATTTTGACGAAAGAAAATTCTCCTTTTGGTTCTCTTTAGATGCTACATGTTAAGACGTACACGCCACAACAATTCTTTTCGAGATACAACGTGTAGTTTTGGAGATACAAGCTAATTTTGTACTATGAGTTATTTCTTCTCGTAAAGAGTTTCCAATGCGTACGTATATGTCTTTACTCTGCAAAACTGTATTTCCTTATGAAGTGGTATTCTTACATATCCTTTCGAGAGAAAACTGTCCTGTGCCTTCTCTTTTGAGGCTACACACGTAGACATACACGCAACATGAAAGCTTTTCGACTTACAACGTGTTGTTTAGGAAAAACAAGATAATTTCGCACGATGCGGGATTTCCTTAAAACGTGATTTTCTGAAAAATTTTGACGAAAGAAAATTCTCCTTTTGGTTCTCTTTAGATGCTACATGTTAAGACGTACACGCCACAACAATTCTTTTCGAGATACAACGTGTAGTTTTGGAGATACAAGCTAATTTTGTACTATGCGTTATTTCTTCTCGTAAAGAGTTTCCAATGCGTACGTATATGTCTTTACTCTGCAAAACTGTATTTCCTTATGAAGTGGTATTCTTACATATCCTTTCGAGAGAAAACTGTCCTGTGCCTTCTCTTTTGAGGCTACACACTTAGACATACACGCAACATGAAAGCTTTTCGACTTACAACGTGTTGTTTAGGAAAAACAAGATAATTTCGCACGATGCGGGATTTCCTTAAAACGTGATTTTCTGAAAAATTTTGACGAAAGAAAATTCTCCTTTTGGTTCTCTTTAGATGCTACATGTTAAGACGTACACGCCACAACAATTCTTTTCGAGATACAACGTGTAGTTTTGGAGATACAAGCTATTTTTGTACTATGCTTTATTTCTTCTCGTAAAGAGTTTCCAATGCGTACGTATATGTCTTTACTCTGCAAAACTGTATTTCCTTATGAAGTGGTATTCTTACATATCCTTTCGAGAGAAAACTGTCCTGTGCCTTCTCTTTTGAGGCTACACACTTAGACATACACGCAAAATGAAAGCTTTTCGACTTACAACGTGTTGTTTAGGAAAAACAAGATAATTTCGCACGATGCGGGATTTCCTTAAAACGTGATTTTCTGAAAAATTTTGACGAAAGAAAATTCTCCTTTTGGTTCTCTTTAGATGCTACATGTTAAGACGTACACGCCACAACAATTCTTTTCGAGATACAACGTGTAGTTTTGGAGATACAAGCTAATTTTGTACTATGCGTTATTTCTTCTCGTAAAGAGTTTCCAATGCGTACGTATATGTCTTTACTCTGCAAAACTGTATTTCCTTATGAAGTGGTATTCTTACATATCCTTTCGAGAGAAAACTGTCCTGTGCCTTCTCTTTTGAGGCTACACACGTAGACATACACGCAACATGAAAGCTTTTCGACTTACAACGTGTTGTTTAGGAAAAACAAGATAATTTCGCACGATGCGGGATTTCCTTAAAACGTGATTTTCTGAAAAATTTTGACGAAAGAAAATTCTCCTTTTGGTTCTCTTTAGATGCTACATGTTAAGACGTACACGCCACAACAATTCTTTTCGAGATACAACGTGTAGTTTTGGAGATACAAGCTAATTTTGTACTATGCGTTATTTCTTCTCGTAAAGAGTTTCCAATGCGTACGTATATGTCTTTACTCTGCAATACTGTATTTCCCTATGAAGTGGTATTCTTACATATCCTTTCGAGAGAAAACTGTCCTGTGCCTTCTCTTTTGAGGCTACACACTTAGACATACACGCAACATGAAAGCTTTTCGACTTACAACGTGTTGTTTAGGAAAAACAAGATAATTTCGCACGATGCGGGATTTCCTTAAAACGTGATTTTCTGAAAAATTTTGACGAAAGAAAATTCTCCTTTTGGTTCTCTTTAGATGCTACATGTTAAGACGTACACGCCACAACAATTCTTTTCGAGATACAACGTGTAGTTTTGGAGATACAAGCTATTTTTGTACTATGCTTTATTTCTTCTCGTAAAGAGTTTCCAATGCGTACGTATATGTCTTTACTCTGCAAAACTGTATTTCCTTATGAAGTGGTATTCTTACATATCCTTTCGAGAGAAAACTGTCCTGTGCCTTCTCTTTTGAGGCTACACACTTAGACATACACGCAACATGAAAGCTTTTCGACTTACAACGTGTTGTTTAGGAAAAACAAGATAATTTCGCACGATGCGGGATTTCCTTAAAACGTGATTTTCTGAAAAATTTTGACGAAAGAAAATTCTCCTTTTGGTTCTCTTTAGATGCTACATGTTAAGACGTACACGCCACAACAATTCTTTTCGAGATACAACGTGTAGTTTTGGAGATACAAGCTAATTTTGTACTATGCGTTATTTCTTCTCCTAAAGAGTTTCCAATGCGTACGTATATGTCTTTACGCTGCAAAACTGTATTTCCTTATGAAGTGGTATTCTTACATATCCTTTCGAGAGAAAACTGTCCTGTGCCTTCTCTTTTGAGGCTACACACTTAGACATACACGCAACATGAAAGCCTTTCGACTTACAACGTGTTGTTTAGGAAAAACAAGATAATTTCGCACGATGCGGGATTTCCTTAAAACGTGATTTTCTGAAAAATTTTGACGAAAGAAAATTCTCCTTTTGGTTCTCTTTAGATGCTACATGTTAAGACGTACACGCCACAACAATTCTTTTCGAGATACAACGTGTAGTTTTGGAGATACAAGCTAATTTTGTACTATGCGTTATTTCTTCTCGTAAA
This sequence comes from Apodemus sylvaticus, assembly GCF_947179515.1. NCBI lineage: Eukaryota > Metazoa > Chordata > Mammalia > Rodentia > Muridae > Apodemus > Apodemus sylvaticus. Next base: position 148,154 of record NW_026263061.1, on the reverse strand, counting down.
GAGTTTCCAATGCGTACGTATATGTCTTTACTCTGCAAAACTGTATTTCCTTATGAAGTGGTATTCTTACATATCCTTTCGAGAGAAAACTGTCCTGTGCCTTCTCTTTTGAGGCTACACACTTAGACATACACGCAACATGAAAGCTTTTCGACTTACAACGTGTTGTTTAGGAAAAACAAGATAATTTCGCACGATGCGGGATTTCCTTAAAACGTGATTTTCTGAAAAATTTTGACGAAAGAAAATTCTCCTTTTGGTTCTCTTTAGATGCTACACGTTAAGACGTACACGCCACAACAATTCTTTTCGAGATACAACGTGTAGTTTTGGAGATACAAGCTAATTTTGTACTATGCGTTATTTCTTCTCGTAAAGAGTTTCCAATGCGTACGTATATGTCTTTACTCTGCAAAACTGTATTTCCTTATGAAGTGGTATTCTTACATATCCTTTCGAGAGAAAACTGTCCTGTGCCTTCTCTTTTGAGGCTACACACGTAGACATACACGCAACATGAAAGCTTTTCGACTTACAACGTGTTGTTTAGGAAAAACAAGATAATTTCGCACGATGCGGGATTTCCTTAAAACGTGATTTTCTGAAAAATTTTGACGAAAGAAAATTCTCCTTTTGGTTCTCTTTAGATGCTACACGTTAAGACGTACACGCCACAACAATTCTTTTCGAGATACAACGTGTAGTTTTGGAGATACAAGCTAATTTTGTACTATGCGTTATTTCTTCTCGTAAAGAGTTTCCAATGCGTACGTATATGTCTTTACTCTGCAAAACTGTATTTCCTTATGAAGTGGTATTCTTACATATCCTTTCGAGAGAAAACTGTCCTGTGCCTTCTCTTTTGAGGCTACACACTTAGACATACACGCAACATGAAAGCTTTTCGACTTACAACGTGTTGTTTAGGAAAAACAAGATAATTTCGCACGATGCGGGATTTCCTTAAAACGTGATTTTCTGAAAAATTTTGACGAAAGAAAATTCTCCTTTTGGTTCTCTTTAGATGCTACATGTTAAGACGTACACGCCACAACAATTCTTTTCGAGATACAACGTGTAGTTTTGGAGATACAAGCTAATTTTGTACTATGCGTTATTTCTTCTCGTAAAGAGTTTCCAATGCGTACGTATATGTCTTTACTCTGCAAAACTGTATTTCCTTATGAAGTGGTATTCTTACATATCCTTTCGAGAGAAAACTGTCCTGTGCCTTCTCTTTTGAGGCTACACACTTAGACATACACGCAACATGAAAGCTTTTCGACTTACAACGTGTTGTTTAGGAAAAACAAGATAATTTCGCACGATGCGGGATTTCCTTAAAACGTGATTTTCTGAAAAATTTTGACGAAAGAAAATTCTCCTTTTGGTTCTCTTTAGATGCTACATATTAAGACGTACACGCCACAACAATTCTTTTCGAGATACAACGTGTAGTTTTGGAGATACAAGCTAATTTTGTACTATGCGTTATTTCTTCTCGTAAAGAGTTTCCAATGCGTACGTATATGTCTTTACTCTGCAAAACTGTATTTCCCTATGAAGTGGTATTCTTACATATCCTTTCGAGAGAAAACTATCCTGTGCCTTCTCTTTTGAGGCTACACACTTAGACATACACGCAACATGAAAGCTTTTCGACTTACAACGTGTTGTTTAGGAAAAACAAGATAATTTCGCACGATGCGGGATTTCCTTAAAACGTGATTTTCTGAAAAATTTTGACGAAAGAAAATTCTCCTTTTGGTTCTCTTTAGATGCTACATGTTAAGACGTACACGCCACAACAATTCTTTTCGAGATACAACGTGTAGTTTTGGAGATACAAGCTATTTTTGTACTATGCTTTATTTCTTCTCGTAAAGAGTTTCCAATGCGTACGTATATGTCTTTACTCTGCAAAACTGTATTTCCCTATGAAGTGGTATTCTTACATATCCTTTCGAGAGAAAACTGTCCTGTGCCTTCTCTTTTGAGGCTACACACTTAGACATACACGCAACATGAAAGCTTTTCGACTTACAACGTGTTGTTTAGGAAAAACAAGATAATTTCGCACGATGCGGGATTTCCTTAAAACGTGATTTTCTGAAAAATTTTGACGAAAGAAAATTCTCCTTTTGGTTCTCTTTAGATGCTACATGTTAAGACGTACACGCCACAACAATTCTTTTCGAGATACAACGTGTAGTTTTGGAGATACAAGCTAATTTTGTACTATGCGTTATTTCTTCTCGTAAAGAGTTTCCAATGCGTACGTATATGTCTTTACTCTGCAAAACTGTATTTCCTTATGAAGTGGTATTCTTACATATCCTTTCGAGAGAAAACTGTCCTGTGCCTTCTCTTTTGAGGCTACACACTTAGACATACACGCAACATGAAAGCTTTTCGATTTACAACGTGTTGTTTAGGAAAAACTAGATAATTTCGCACGATGCGGGATTTCCTTAAAACGTGATTTTCTGAAAAATTTTGACGAAAGAAAATTCTCCTTTTGGTTCTCTTTAGATGCTACATGTTAAGACGTACACGCCACAACAATTCTTTTCGAGATACAACGTGTAGTTTTGGAGATACAAGCTAATTTTGTACTATGCGTTATTTCTTCTCGTAAAGAGTTTCCAATGCGTACGTATATGTCTTTACTCTGCAAAACTGTATTTCCTTATGAAGTGGTATTCTTACATATCCTTTCGAGAGAAAACTGTCCTGTGCCTTCTCTTTTGAGGCTACACACTTAGGCATACACGCAACATGAAAGCTTTTCGACTTACAACGTGTTGTTTAGGAAAAACAAGATAATTTCGCACGATGCGGGATTTCCTTAAAACGTGATTTTCTGAAAAATTTTGACGAAAGAAAATTCTCCTTTTGGTTCTCTTTAGATGCTACATGTTAAGACGTACATGCCACAACAATTCTTTTCGAGATACAACGTGTAGTTTTGGAGATACAAGCTAATTTTGTACTATGCGTTATTTCTTCTCGTAAAGAGTTTCCAATGCGTACGTATATGTCTTTACTCTGCAAAACTGTATTTCCTTATGAAGTGGTATTCTTAAATATCCTTTCGAGAGAAAACTGTCCTGTGCCTTCTCTTTTGAGGCTACACACGTAGACATACACGCAACATGAAAGCTTTTCGACTTACAACGTGTTGTTTAGGAAAAACAAGATAATTTCGCACGATGCGGGATTTCCTTAAAACGTGATTTTCTGAAAAATTTTGACGAAAGAAAATTCTCCTTTTGGTTCTCTTTAGATGCTACATGTTAAGACATACACGCCACAACAATTCTTTTCGAGATACAACGTGTAGTTTTGGAGATACAAGCTAATTTTGTACTATGCGTTATTTCTTCTCGTAAAGAGTTTCCAATGCGTACGTATATGTCTTTACTCTGCAAAACTGTATTTCCTTATGAAGTGGTATTCTTACATATCCTTTCGAGAGAAAACTGTCCTGTGCCTTCTCTTTTGAGGCTACACACGTAGACATACACGCAACATGAAAGCTTTTCGACTTACAACGTGTTGTTTAGGAAAAACAAGATAATTTCGCACGATGCGGGATTTCCTTAAAACGTGATATTCTGAAAAATTTTGACGAAAGAAAATTCTCCTTTTGGTTCTCTTTAGATGCTACATGTTAAGACGTACACGCCACAACAATTCTTTTCGAGATACAACGTGTAGTTTTGGAGATACAAGCTAATTTTGTACTATGCGTTATTTCTTCTCGTAAAGAGTTTCCAATGCGTACGTATATGTCTTTACTCTGCAAAACTGTATTTCCTTATGAAGTGGTATTCTTACATATCCTTTCGAGAGAAAACTGTCCTGTGCCTTCTCTTTTGAGGCTACACACTTAGACATACACGCAACATGAAAGCTTTTCGACTTACAACGTGTTGTTTAGGAAAAACAAGATAATTTCGCACGATGCGGGATTTCCTTAAAACGTGATTTTCTGAAAAATTTTGAGGAAAGAAAATTCTCCTTTTGGTTCTCTTTAGATGCTACATGTTAAGACGTACACGCCACAACAATTCTTTTCGAGATACAACGTGTAGTTTTGGAGATACAAGCTAATTTTGTACTATGCGTTATTTCTTCTCGTAAAGAGTTTCCAATGCGTACGTATATGTCTTTACTCTGCAAAACTGTATTTCCTTATGAAGTGGTATTCTTACATATCCTTTCGAGAGAAAACTGTACTGTGCCTTCTCTTTTGAGGCTACACACGTAGACATACACGCAACATGAAAGCTTTTCGACTTACAACGTGTTGTTTAGGAAAAACAAGATAATTTCGCACGATGCGGGATTTCCTTAAAACGTGATTTTCTGAAAAATTTTGACGAAAGAAAATTCTCCTTTTGGTTCTCTTTAGATGCTACATGTTAAGACGTACACGCCACAACAATTCTTTTCGAGATACAACGTGTAGTTTTGGAGATACAAGCTAATTTTGTACTATGCGTTATTTCTTCTCGTAAAGAGTTTCCAATGCGTACATATATGTCTTTACTCTGCAAAACTGTATTTCCTTATGATGTGGTATTCTTACATATCCTTTCGAGAGAAAACTGTCCTGTGCCTTCTCTTTTGAGGCTACACACGTAGACATACACGCAACATGAAAGCTTTTCGACTTACAACGTGTTGTTTAGGAAAAACAAGATAATTTCGCACGATGCGGGATTTCCTTAAAACGTGATTTTCTGAAAAATTTTGACGAGAGAAAATTCTCCTTTTGGTTCTCTTTAGATGCTACATGTTAAGACGTACACGCCACAACAATTCTTTTCGAGATACAACGTGTAGTTTTGGAGATACAAGCTAATTTTGTACTATGCGTTATTTCTTCTCGTAAAGAGTTTCCAATGCGTACGTATATGTCTTTACTCTGCAAAACTGTATTTCCTTATGAAGTGGTATTCTTACATATCCTTTCGAGAGAAAACTGTCCTGTGCCTTCTCTTTTGAGGCTACACACGTAGACATACACGCAACATGAAAGCTTTTCGACTTACAACGTGTTGTTTAGGAAAAACAAGATAATTTCGCACGATGCGGGATTTCCTTAAAACGTGATTTTCTGAAAAATTTTGACGAAAGAAAATTCTCCTTTTGGTTCTCTTTAGATGCTACATGTTAAGACGTACACGCCACAACAATTCTTTTCGAGATACAACGTGTAGTTTTGGAGATACAAGCTAATTTTGTACTATGCATTATTTCTTCTCGTAAAGAGTTTCCAATGCGTACGTATATGTCTTTACTCTGCAAAACTGTATTTCCTTATGAAGTGGTATTCTTACATATCCTTTCGAGAGAAAACTGTCCTGTGCCTTCTCTTTTGAGGCTACACACTTAGACATACACGCAACATGAAAGCTTTTCGACTTACAACGTGTTGTTTAGGAAAAACAAGATAATTTCGCACGATGCGGGATTTCCTTAACACGTGATTTTCTGAAAAATTTTGACGAAAGAAAATTCTCCTTTTGGTTCTCTTTAGATGCTACATGTTAAGACGTACACGCCACAACAATTCTTTTCGAGATACAACGTGTAGTTTTGGAGATACAAGCTAATTTTGTACTATGCGTTATTTCTTCTCGTAAAGAGTTTCCAATGCGTACGTATATGTCTTTACTCTGCAAAACTGTATTTCCTTATGAAGTGGTATTCTTACATATCCTTTCGAGAGAAAACTGTCCTGTGCCTTCTCTTTTGAGGCTACACACTTAGACATACACGCAACATGAAAGCTTTTCGACTTACAACGTGTTGTTTAGGAAAAACAAGATAATTTCGCACGATGCGGGATTTCCTTAAAACGTGATTTTCTGAAAAATTTTGACGAAAGAAAATTCTCCTTTTGGTTCTCTTTAGATGCTACATGTTAAGACGTACACGCCACAACAATTCTTTTCGAGATACAACGTGTAGTTTTGGAGATACAAGCTAATTTTGTACTATGCGTTATATCTTCTCGTAAAGAGTTTCCAATGCGTACGTATATGTCTTTACTCTGCAAAACTGTATTTCCTTATGAAGTGGTATTCTTACATATCCTTTCGAGAGAAAACTGTCCTGTGCCTTCTCTTTTGAGGCTACACACTTAGACATACACGCAACATGAAAGCTTTTCGACTTACAACGTGTTGTATAGGAAAAACAAGATAATTTCGCACGATGCGGGATTTCCTTAAAACGTGATTTTCTGAAAAATTTTGACGAAAGAAAATTCTCCTTTTGGTTCTCTTTAGATGCTACATGTTAAGACGTACACGCCACAATAATTCTTTTCGAGATACAACGTGTAGTTTTGGAGATACAAGCTAATTTTGTACTATGCGTTATTTCTTCTCGTAAAGAGTTTCCAATGCGTACGTATATGTCTTTACTCTGCAAAACTGTATTTCCTTATGAAGTGGTATTCTTACATATCCTTTCGAGAGAAAACTGTCCTGTGCCTTCTCTTTTGAGGCTACACACTTAGACATACACGCAACATGAAAGCTTTTCGACTTACAACGTGTTGTTTAGGAAAAACAAGAAAATTTCGCACGATGCGGGATTTCCTTAAAACGTGATTTTCTGAAAAATTTTGACGAAAGAAAATTCTCCTTTTGGTTCTCTTTAGATGCTACATGTTAAGACGTACACGCCACAACAATTCTTTTCGAGATACAACGTGTAGTTTTGGAGATACAAGCTAATTTTGTACTATGCGTTATTTCTTCTCGTAAAGAGTTTCCAATGCGTACGTATATGTCTTTACTCTGCAAAACTGTATTTCCTTATGAAGTGGTATTCTTACATATCCTTTCGAGAGAAAACTGTCCTGTGCCTTCTCTTTTGAGGCTACACACTTAGACATACACGCAACATGAAAGCTTTTCGACTTACAACGTGTTGTTTAGGAAAAACAAGATAATTTCGCACGATGCGGGATTTCCTTAAAACGTGATTTTCTGAAAAATTTTGACGAAAGAAAATTCTCCTTTTGGTTCTCTTTAGATGCTACATGTTAAGACGTACACGCCACAACAATTCTTTTCGAGATACAACGTGTAGTTTTGGAGATACAAGCTAATTTTGTACTATGCGTTATATCTTCTCGTAAAGAGTTTCCAATGCGTACGTATATGTCTTTACTCTGCAAAACTGTATTTCCTTATGAAGTGGTATTCTTACATATCCTTTCGAGAGAAAACTGTCCTGTGCCTTCTCTTTTGAGGCTACACACTTAGACATACACGCAACATGAAAGCTTTTCGACTTACAACGTGTTGTATAGGAAAAACAAGATAATTTCGCACGATGCGGGATTTCCTTAAAACGTGATTTTCTGAAAAATTTTGACGAAAGAAAATTCTCCTTTTGGTTCTCTTTAGATGCTACATGTTAAGACGTACACGCCACAATAATTCTTTTCGAGATACAACGTGTAGTTTTGGAGATACAAGCTAATTTTTTACTATGCGTTATTTCTTCTCGTAAAGAGTTTCCAATGCGTACGTATATGTCTTTACTCTGCAAAACTGTATTTCCTTATGAAGTGGTATTCTTACATATCCTTTCGAGAGAAAACTGTCCTGTGCCTTCTCTTTTGAGGCTACACACTTACACATACACGCAACATGAAAGCTTTTCGACTTACAACGTGTTGTTTAGGAAAAACAAAAAAATTTCGCACGATGCGGGATTTCCTTAAAACGTGATTTTCTGAAAAATTTTGACGAAAGAAAATTCTCCTTTTGGTTCTCTTTAGATGCTACATGTTAAGACGTACACGCCACAACAATTCTTTTCGAGATACAACGTGTAGTTTTGGAGATACAAGCTAATTTTGTACTATGCGTTATTTCTTCTCGTAAAGAGTTTCCAATGCGTACGTATATGTCTTTACTCTGCAAAACTGTATTTCCTTATGAAGTGGTATTCTTACATATCCTTTCGAGAGAAAACTGTCCTGTGCCTTCTCTTTTGAGGCTACACACTTAGACATACACGCAACATGAAAGCTTTTCGACTTAAAACGTGTTGTTTAGGAAAAACAAGATAACTTCGCACGATGCGGGATTTCCTTAAAACGTGATTTTCTGAAAAATTTTGACGAAAGAAAATTCTCCTTTTGGTTCTCTTTAGATGCTACATGTTAAGACGTACATGCCACAACAATTCTTTTCGAGATACAACGTGTAGTTTTGGAGATACAAGCTAATTTTGTACTATGCGTTATTTCTTCTCGTAAAGAGTTTCCAATGCGTACGTATATGTCTTTACGCTGCAAAACTGTATTTCCTTATGAAGTGGTATTCTTACATATCCTTTCGAGAGAAAACTGTCCTGTGCCTTCTCTTTTGAGGCTACACACTTAGACATACACGCAACATGAAAGCTTTTCGACTTACAACGTGTTGTTTAGGAAAAACAAGATAATTTCGCACGATGCGGGATTTCCTTAACACGTGATTTTCTGAAAAATTTTGACGAAAGAAAATTCTCCTTTTGGTTCTCTTTAGATGCTACATGTTAAGACGTACACGCCACAACAATTCTTTTCGAGATACAACGTGTAGTTTTGGAGATGCAAGCTAATTTTGTACTATGCGTTATTTCTTCTCGTAAAGAGTTTCCAATGCGTACGTATATGTCTTTACTCTGCAAAACTGTATTTCCTTATGAAGTGGTATTCTTACATATCCTTTCGAGAGAAAACTGTCCTGTGCCTTCTCTTTTGAGGCTACACACTTAGACATACACGCAACATGAAAGCTTTTCGACTTACAACGTGTTGTTTAGGAAAAACAAGATAATTTCGCACGATGCGGGATTTCCTTAAAACGTGATTTTCTGAAAAATTTTGAGGAAAGAAAATTCTCCTTTTGGTTCTCTTTAGATGCTACATGTTAAGACGTACACGCCACAACAATTCTTTTCGAGATACAACGTGTAGTTTTGGAGATACAAGCTAATTTTGTACTATGCGTTATTTCTTCTCGTAAAGAGTTTCCAATGCGTACGTATATGTCTTTACTCTGCAAAACTGTATTTCCTTATGAAGTGGTATTCTTACATATCCTTTCGAGAGAAAACTGTCCTGTGCCTTCTCTTTTGAGGCTACACACTTAGGCATACACGCAACATGAAAGCTTTTCGACTTACAACGTGTTGTTTAGGAAAAACAAGATAATTTCGCACGATGCGGGATTTCCTTAAAACGTGATTTTCTGAAAAATTTTGACGAAAGAAAATTCTCCTTTTCGTTCTCTTTAAATGCTACATGTTAAGACGTACACGCCACAACAATTCTTTTCGAGATACAACGTGTAGTTTTGGAGATACAAGCTAATTTTGTACTATGCGTTATTTCTTCTCGTAAAGAGTTTCCAATGCGTACGTATATGTCTTTACTCTGCAAAACTGTATTTCCTTATGAAGTGGTATTCTTACATATCCTTTCGAGAGAAAACTGTCCTGTGCCTTCTCTTTTGAGGCTACACACGTAGACATACACGCAACATGAAAGCTTTTCGACTTACAACGTGTTGTTTAGGAAAAACAAGATAATTTCGCACGATGCGGGATTTCCTTAAAACGTGATTTTCTGAAAAATTTTGACGAAAGAAAATTCTCCTTTTGGTTCTCTTTAGATGCTACATGTTAAGACGTACACGCCACAACAATTCTTTTCGAGATACAACGTGTAGTTTTGGAGATACAAGCTAATTTTGTACTATGCGTTATTTCTTCTCGTAAAGAGTTTCCAATGCGTACGTATATGTCTTTACTCTGCAAAACTGTATTTCCTTATGAAGTGGTATTCTTACATATCCTTTCGAGAGAAAACTGTCCTGTGCCTTCTCTTTTGAGGCTACACACGTAGACATACACGCAACATGAAAGCTTTTCGACGTACAACGTGTTGTTTAGGAAAAACAAGATAATTTCGCACGATGCGGGATTTCCTTAAAACGTGATTTTCTGAAAAATTTTGACGAGAGAAAATTCTCCTTTTGGTTCTCTTTAGATGCTACATGTTAAGACGTACACGCCACAACAATTCTTTTCGAGATACAACGTGTAGTTTTGGAGATACAAGCTAATTTTGTACTATGCGTTATTTCTTCTCGTAAAGAGTTTCCAATGCGTACGTATATGTCTTTACTCTGCAAAACTGTATTTCCTTATGAAGTGGTATTCTTACATATCCTTTCGAGAGAAAACTGTCCTGTGCCTTCTCTTTTGAGGCTACACACTTAGACATACACGCAACATGAAAGCTTTTCGACTTACAACGTGTTGTTTAGGAAAAACAAGATAATTTCGCACGATGCGGGATTTCCTTAACACGTGATTTTCTGAAAAATTTTGACGAAAGAAAATTCTCCTTTTGGTTCTCTTTAGATGCTACATGTTAAGACGTACACGCCACAACAATTCTTTTCGAGATACAACGTGTAGTTTTGGAGATGCAAGCTAATTTTGTACTATGCGTTATTTCTTCTCGTAAAGAGTTTCCAATGCGTACGTATATGTCTTTACTCTGCAAAACTGTATTTCCTTATGAAGTGGTATTCTTACATATCCTTTCGAGAGAAAACTGTCCTGTGCCTTCTCTTTTGAGGCTACACACTTAGACATACACGCAACATGAAAGCTTTTCGACTTACAACGTGTTGTTTAGGAAAAACAAGATAATTTCGCACGATGCGGGATTTCCTTAAAACGTGATTTTCTGAAAAATTTTGAGGAAAGAAAATTCTCCTTTTGGTTCTCTTTAGATGCTACATGTTAAGACGTACACGCCACAACAATTCTTTTCGAGATACAACGTGTAGTTTTGGAGATACAAGCTAATTTTGTACTATGCGTTATTTCTTCTCGTAAAGAGTTTCCAATGCGTACGTATATGTCTTTACTCTGCAAAACTGTATTTCCTTATGAAGTGGTATTCTTACATATCCTTTCGAGAGAAAACTGTCCTGTGCCTTCTCTTTTGAGGCTACACACTTAGGCATACACGCAACATGAAAGCTTTTCGACTTACAACGTGTTGTTTAGGAAAAACAAGATAATTTCGCACGATGCGGGATTTCCTTAAAACGTGATTTTCTGAAAAATTTTGACGAAAGAAAATTCTCCTTTTCGTTCTCTTTAGATGCTACATGTTAAGACGTACACGCCACAACAATTCTTTTCGAGATACAACGTGTAGTTTTGGAGATACAAGCTAATTTTGTACTATGCGTTATTTCTTCTCGTAAAGAGTTTCCAATGCGTACGTATATGTCTTTACTCTGCAAAACTGTATTTCCTTATGAAGTGGTATTCTTACATATCCTTTCGAGAGAAAACTGTCCTGTGCCTTCTCTTTTGAGGCTACACACGTAGACATACACGCAACATGAAAGCTTTTCGACTTACAACGTGTTGTTTAGGAAAAACAAGATAATTTCGCACGATGCGGGATTTCCTTAAAACGTGATTTTCTGAAAAATTTTGACGAAAGAAAATTCTCCTTTTGGTTCTCTTTAGATGCTACATGTTAAGACGTACACGCCACAACAATTCTTTTCGAGATACAACGTGTAGTTTTGGAGATACAAGCTAATTTTGTACTATGCGTTATTTCTTCTCGTAAAGAGTTTCCAATGCGTACGTATATGTCTTTACTCTGCAAAACTGTATTTCCTTATGAAGTGGTATTCTTACATATCCTTTCGAGAGAAAACTGTCCTGTGCCTTCTCTTTTGAGGCTACACACGTAGACATACACGCAACATGAAAGCTTTTCGACTTACAACGTGTTGTTTAGGAAAAACAAGATAATTTCGCACGATGCGGGATTTCCTTAAAACGTGATTTTCTGAAAAATTTTGACGAAAGAAAATTCTCCTTTTGGTTCTCTTTAGATGCTACATGTTAAGACGTACACGCCACAACAATTCTTTTCGAGATACAACGTGTAGTTTTGGAGATACAAGCTAATTTTGTACTATGCGTTATTTCTTCTCGTAAAGAGTTTCCAATGCGTACGTATATGTCTTTACTCTGCAAAACTCTATTTCCTTATGAAGTGGTATTCTTACATATCCTTTCGAGAGAAAACTGTCCTGTGCCTTCTCTTTTGAGGCTACACACTTAGACATACACGCAACATGAAAGCTTTTCGACTTACAACGTGTTGTTTAGGAAAAACAAGATAATTTCGCACGATGCGGGATTTCCTTAAAACGTGATTTTCTGAAAAATTTTGACGAAAGAAAATTCTCCTTTTGGTTCTCTTTAGATGCTACATGTTAAGACGTACACGCCACAACAATTCTTTTCGAGATACAACGTGTAGTTTTGGAGATACAAGCTAATTTTGTACTATGCGTTATTTCTTCTCGTAAAGAGTTTCCAATGCGTACGTATATGTCTTTACTCTGTAAAACTCTATTTCCTTATGAAGTGGTATTCTTACATATCCTTTCGAGAGAAAACTGTCCTGTGCCTTCTCTTTTGAGGCTACACACTTAGACATACACGCAACATGAAAGCTTTTCGACTTACAACGTGTTGTTTAGGAAAAACAAGATAATTTCGCACGATGCGGGATTTCCTTAAAACGTGATTTTCTGAAAAATTTTGACGAAAGAAAATTCTCCTTTTGGTTCTCTTTAGATGCTACACGTTAAGACGTACACGCCACAACAATTCTTTTCGAGATACAACGTGTAGTTTTGGAGATACAAGCTAATTTTGTACTATGCGTTATTTCTTCTCGTAAAGAGTTTCCAATGCGTACGTATATGTCTTTACTCTGCAAAACTGTATTTCCTTATGAAGTGGTATTCTTACATATCCTTTCGAGAGAAAACTGTCCTGTGCCTTCTCTTTTGAGGCTACACACGTAGACATACACGCAACATGAAAGCTTTTCGACTTACAACGTGTTGTTTAGGAAAAACAAGATAATTTCGCACGATGCGGGATTTCCTTAAAACGTGATTTTCTGAAAAATTTTGACGAAAGAAAATTCTCCTTTTGGTTCTCTTTAGATGCTACACGTTAAGACGTACACGCCACAACAATTCTTTTCGAGATACAACGTGTAGTTTTGGAGATACAAGCTAATTTTGTACTATGCGTTATTTCTTCTCGTAAAGAGTTTCCAATGCGTACGTATATATCTTTACTCTGCAAAACTGTATTTCCTTATGAAGTGGTATTCTTACATATCCTTTCGAGAGAAAACTGTCCTGTGCCTTCTCTTTTGAGGCTACACACGTAGACATACACGCAACATGAAAGCTTTTCGACTTACAACGTGTTGTTTAGGAAAAACAAGATAATTTCGCACGATGCGGCATTTCCTTAAAACGTGATTTTCTGAAAAATTTTGACGAAAGAAAATTATCCTTTTGGTTCTCTTTAGATGCTACATGTTAAGACGTACACGCCACAACAATTCTTTTCGAGATACAACGTGTAGTTTTGGAGATACAAGCTAATTTTGTACTATGCGTTATTTCTTCTCGTAAAGAGTTTCCAATGCGTACGTATATGTCTTTACTCTGCAAAACTGTATTTCCTTATGAAGTGGTATTCTTACATATCCTTTCGAGAGAAAACTGTCCTGTGCCTTCTCTTTTGAGGCTACACACTTAGACATACACGCAACATGAAAGCTTTTCGACTTACAACGTGTTGTTTAGGAAAAACAAGATAATTTCGCACGATGCGGGATTTCCTTAAAACGTGATTTTCTGAAAAATTTTGACGAAAGAAAATTCTCCTTTTGGTTCTCTTTAGATGCTACACGTTAAGACGTACACGCCACAACAATTCTTTTCGAGATACAACGTGTAGTTTTGGAGATACAAGCTAATTTTGTACTATGCGTTATTTCTTCTCGTAAAGAGTTTCCAATGCGTACGTATATGTCTTTACTCTGCAAAACTGTATTTCCTTATGAAGTGGTATTCTTACATATCCTTTCGAGAGAAAACTGTCCTGTGCCTTCTCTTTTGAGGCTACACACGTAGACATACACGCAACATGAAAGCTTTTCGACTTACAACGTGTTGTTTAGGAAAAACAAGATAATTTCGCACGATGCGGGATTTCCTTAAAACGTGATTTTCTGAAAAATTTTGACGAAAGAAAATTCTCCTTTTGGTTCTCTTTAGATGCTACACGTTAAGACGTACACGCCACAACAATTCTTTTCGAGATACAACGTGTAGTTTTGGAGATACAAGCTAATTTTGTACTATGCGTTATTTCTTCTCGTAAAGAGTTTCCAATGCGTACGTATATGTCTTTACTCTGCAAAACTGTATTTCCTTATGAAGTGGTATTCTTACATATCCTTTCGAGAGAAAACTGTCCTGTGCCTTCTCTTTTGAGGCTACACACGTAGACATACACGCAACATGAAAGCTTTTCGACTTACAACGTGTTGTTTAGGAAAAACAAGATAATTTCGCACGATGCGGCATTTCCTTAAAACGTGATTTTCTGAAAAATTTTGACGAAAGAAAATTATCCTTTTGGTTCTCTTTAGATGCTACATGTTAAGACGTACACGCCACAACAATTCTTTTCGAGATACAACGTGTAGTTTTGGAGATACAAGCTAATTTTGTACTATGCGTTATTTCTTCTCGTAAAGAGTTTCCAATGCGTACGTATATGTCTTTACTCTGCAAAACTGTATTTCCTTATGAAGTGGTATTCTTACATATCCTTTCGAGAGAAAACTGTCCTGTGCCTTCTCTTTTGAGGCTACACACGTAGACATACACGCAACATGAAAGCTTTTCGACTTACAACGTGTTGTTTAGGAAAAACAAGATAATTTCGTACGATGCGGGATTTCCTTAAAACGTGATTTTCTGAAAAATTTTGACGAAAGAAAATTCTCCTTTTGGTTCTCTTTAGATGCTACATGTTAAGACGTACACGCCACAACAATTCTTTTCGAGATACAACGTGTAGTTTTGGAGATACAAGCTAATTTTGTACTATGCGTTATTTCTTCTCGTAAAGAGTTTCCAATGCGTACGTATATGTCTTTACTCTGCAAAACTCTATTTCCTTATGAAGTGGTATTCTTACATATCCTTTCGAGAGAAAACTGTCCTGTGCCTTCTCTTTTGAGGCTACACACTTAGACATACACGCAACATGAAAGCTTTTCGACTTACAACGTGTTGTTTAGGAAAAACAAGATAATTTCGCACGATGCGGGATTTCCTTAAAACGTGATTTTCTGAAAAATTTTGACGAAAGAAAATTCTCCTTTTGGTTCTCTTTAGATGCTACATGTTAAGACGTACACGCCACAACAATTCTTTTCGAGATACAACGTGTAGTTTTGGAGATACAAGCTAATTTTGTACTATGCGTTATTTCTTCTCGTAAAGAGTTTCCAATGCGTACGTATATGTCTTTACTCTGCAAAACTCTATTTCCTTATGAAGTGGTATTCTTACATATCCTTTCGAGAGAAAACTGTCCTGTGCCTTCTCTTTTGAGGCTACACACTTAGACATACACGCAACATGAAAGCTTTTCGACTTACAACGTGTTGTTTAGGAAAAACAAGATAATTTCGCACGATGCGGGATTTCCTTAAAACGTGATTTTCTGAAAAATTTTGACGAAAGAAAATTCTCCTTTTGGTTCTCTTTAGATGCTACACGTTAAGACGTACACGCCACAACAATTCTTTTCGAGATACAACGTGTAGTTTTGGAGATACAAGCTAATTTTGTACTATGCGTTATTTCTTCTCGTAAAGAGTTTCCAATGCGTACGTATATGTCTTTACTCTGCAAAACTGTATTTCCTTATGAAGTGGTATTCTTACATATCCTTTCGAGAGAAAACTGTCCTGTGCCTTCTCTTTTGAGGCTACACACGTAGACATACACGCAACATGAAAGCTTTTCGACTTACAACGTGTTGTTTAGGAAAAACAAGATAATTTCGCACGATGCGGGATTTCCTTAAAACGTGATTTTCTGAAAAATTTTGACGAAAGAAAATTCTCCTTTTGGTTCTCTTTAGATGCTACACGTTAAGACGTACACGCCACAACAATTCTTTTCGAGATACAACGTGTAGTTTTGGAGATACAAGCTAATTTTGTACTATGCGTTATTTCTTCTCGTAAAGAGTTTCCAATGCGTACGTATATGTCTTTACTCTGCAAAACTGTATTTCCTTATGAAGTGGTATTCTTACATATCCTTTCGAGAGAAAACTGTCCTGTGCCTTCTCTTTTGAGGCTACACACGTAGACATACACGCAACATGAAAGCTTTTCGACTTACAACGTGTTGTTTAGGAAAAACAAGATAATTTCGCACGATGCGGCATTTCCTTAAAACGTGATTTTCTGAAAAATTTTGACGAAAGAAAATTATCCTTTTGGTTCTCTTTAGATGCTACATGTTAAGACGTACACGCCACAACAATTCTTTTCGAGATACAACGTGTAGTTTTGGAGATACAAGCTAATTTTGTACTATGCGTTATTTCTTCTCGTAAAGAGTTTCCAATGCGTACGTATATGTCTTTACTCTGCAAAACTGTATTTCCTTATGAAGTGGTATTCTTACATATCCTTTCGAGAGAAAACTGTCCTGTGCCTTCTCTTTTGAGGCTACACACTTAGACATACACGCAACATGAAAGCTTTTCGACTTACAACGTGTTGTTTAGGAAAAACAAGATAATTTCGCACGATGCGGGATTTCCTTAAAACGTGATTTTCTGAAAAATTTTGACGAAAGAAAATTCTCCTTTTGGTTCTCTTTAGATGCTACACGTTAAGACGTACACGCCACAACAATTCTTTTCGAGATACAACGTGTAGTTTTGGAGATACAAGCTAATTTTGTACTATGCGTTATTTCTTCTCGTAAAGAGTTTCCAATGCGTACGTATATGTCTTTACTCTGCAAAACTGTATTTCCTTATGAAGTGGTATTCTTACATATCCTTTCGAGAGAAAACTGTCCTGTGCCTTCTCTTTTGAGGCTACACACGTAGACATACACGCAACATGAAAGCTTTTCGACTTACAACGTGTTGTTTAGGAAAAACAAGATAATTTCGCACGATGCGGGATTTCCTTAAAACGTGATTTTCTGAAAAATTTTGACGAAAGAAAATTCTCCTTTTGGTTCTCTTTAGATGCTACACGTTAAGACGTACACGCCACAACAATTCTTTTCGAGATACAACGTGTAGTTTTGGAGATACAAGCTAATTTTGTACTATGCGTTATTTCTTCTCGTAAAGAGTTTCCAATGCGTACGTATATGTCTTTACTCTGCAAAACTGTATTTCCTTATGAAGTGGTATTCTTACATATCCTTTCGAGAGAAAACTGTCCTGTGCCTTCTCTTTTGAGGCTACACACGTAGACATACACGCAACATGAAAGCTTTTCGACTTACAACGTGTTGTTTAGGAAAAACAAGATAATTTCGCACGATGCGGCATTTCCTTAAAACGTGATTTTCTGAAAAATTTTGACGAAAGAAAATTATCCTTTTGGTTCTCTTTAGATGCTACATGTTAAGACGTACACGCCACAACAATTCTTTTCGAGATACAACGTGTAGTTTTGGAGATACAAGCTAATTTTGTACTATGCGTTATTTCTTCTCGTAAAGAGTTTCCAATGCGTACGTATATGTCTTTACTCTGCAAAACTGTATTTCCTTATGAAGTGGTATTCTTACATATCCTTTCGAGAGAAAACTGTCCTGTGCCTTCTCTTTTGAGGCTACACACGTAGACATACACGCAACATGAAAGCTTTTCGACTTACAACGTGTTGTTTAGGAAAAACAAGATAATTTCGCACGATGCGGGATTTCCTTAAAACGTGATTTTCTGAAAAATTTTGACGAAAGAAAATTCTCCTTTTGGTTCTCTTTAGATGCTACATGTTAAGACGTACACGCCACAACAATTCTTTTCGAGATACAACGTGTAGTTTTGGAGATACAAGCTAATTTTGTACTATGCGTTATTTCTTCTCGTAAAGAGTTTCCAATGCGTACGTATATGTCTTTACTCTGCAAAACTGTATTTCCTTATGAAGTGGTATTCTTACATATCCTTTCGAGAGAAAACTGTCCTGTGCCTTCTCTTTTGAGGCTACACACGTAGACATACACGCAACATGAAAGCTTTTCGACTTACAACGTGTTGTTTAGGAAAAACAAGATAATTTCGCACGATGCGGGATTTCCTTAAAACGTGATTTTCTGAAAAATTTTGACGAGAGAAAATTCTCCTTTTGGTTCTCTTTAGATGCTACATGTTAAGACGTACACGCCACAACAATTCTTTTCGAGATACAACGTGTAGTTTTGGAGATACAAGCTAATTTTGTACTATGCGTTATTTCTTCTCGTAAAGAGTTTCCAATGCGTACGTATATGTCTTTACTCTGCAAAACTGTATTTCCTTATGAAGTGGTATTCTTACATATCCTTTCGAGAGAAAACTGTCCTGTGCCTTCTCTTTTGAGGCTACACACGTAGACATACACGCAACATGAAAGCTTTTCGACTTACAACGTGTTGTTTAGGAAAAACAAGATAATTTCGCACGATGCGGGATTTCCTTAAAACGTGATTTTCTGAAAAATTTTGACGAGAGAAAATTCTCCTTTTGGTTCTCTTTAGATGCTATATGTTAAGACGTACACGCCACAACAATTCTTTTCGAGATACAACGTGAAGTTTTGGAGATACAAGCTAATTTTGTACGATGCGTTATTTCTTCTCGTAAAGAGTTTCCAATGCGTACGTATATGTCTTTACTCTGCAAAACTGTATTTCCTTATGAAGTGGTATTCTTACATATCCTTTCGAGAGAAAACTGTCCTGTGCCTTCTCTTTTGAGGCTACACACGTAGATATACACGCAACATGAAAGCTTTTCGACTTACAACGTGTTGTTTAGGAAAAACAAGATAATTTCGCACGATGCGGGATTTCCTTAAAACGTGATTTTCTGAAAAATTTTGACGAAAGAAAATTCTCCTTTTGGTTCTCTTTAGATGCTACATGTTAAGACGTACACGCCACAACAATTCTTTTCGAGATACCACGTGTAGTTTTGGAGATACAAGCTAATTTTGTACGATGCGTTATTTCTTCTCGTAAAGAGTTTCCAATGCGTACGTATATGTCTTTACTCTGCAAAACTGTATTTCCTTATGAAGTGGTATTCTTACATATCCTTTCGAGAGAAAACTGTCCTGTGCCTTCTCTTTTGAGGCTACACACTTAGACATACACGCAACATGAAAGCTTTTCGACTTACAACGTGTTGTTTAGGAAAAACAAGATAATTTCGCACGATGCGGGATTTCCTTAACACGTGATTTTCTGAAAAATTTTGACGAAAGAAAATTCTCCTTTTGGTTCTCTTTAGATGCTACATGTTAAGACGTACACGCCACAACAATTCTTTTCGAGATACAACGTGTAGTTTTGGAGATACAAGCTAATTTTGTACTATGCGTTATTTCTTCTCGTAAAGAGTTTCCAATGCGTACGTATATGTCTTTACTCTGCAAAACTGTATTTCCTTATGAAGTGGTATTCTTACATATCCTTTCGAGAGAAAACTGTCCTGTGCCTTCTCTTTTGAGGCTACACACTTAGACATACACGCAACATGAAAGCTTTTCGACTTACAACGTGTTGTTTAGGAAAAACAAGATAATTTCGCACGATGCGGGATTTCCTTAAAACGTGATTTTCTGAAATATTTTGACGAAAGAAAATTCTCCTTTTGGTTCTCTTTAGATGCTACATGTTAAGACGTACACGCCACAACAATTCTTTTCGAGATACAACGTGTAGTTTTGGAGATACAAGCTAATTTTGTACTATGCGTTATATCTTCTCGTAAAGAGTTTCCAATGCGTACGTATATGTCTTTACTCTGCAAAACTGTATTTCCTTATGAAGTGGTATTCTTACATATCCTTTCGAGAGAAAACTGTCCTGTGCCTTCTCTTTTGAGGCTACACACTTAGACATACACGCAACATGAAAGCTTTTCGACTTACAACGTGTTGTATAGGAAAAACAAGATAATTTCGCACGATGCGGGATTTCCTTAAAACGTGATTTTCTGAAAAATTTTGACGAAAGAAAATTCTCCTTTTGGTTCTCTTTAGATGCTACATGTTAAGACGTACACGCCACAATAATTCTTTTCGAGATACAACGTGTAGTTTTGGAGATACAAGCTAATTTTGTACTATGCGTTATTTCTTCTCGTAAAGAGTTTCCAATGCGTACGTATATGTCTTTACTCTGCAAAACTGTATTTCCTTATGAAGTGGTATTCTTACATATCCTTTCGAGAGAAAACTGTCCTGTGCCTTCTCTTTTGAGGCTACACACTTAGACATACACGCAACATGAAAGCTTTTCGACTTACAACGTGTTGTTTAGGAAAAACAAGATAATTTCGCACGATGCGGGATTTCCTTAACACGTGATTTTCTGAAAAATTTTGACGTAAGAAAATTCTCCTTTTGGTTCTCTTTAGATGCTACATGTTAAGACGTACACGCCACAACAATTCTTTTCGAGATACAACGTGTAGTTTTGGAGATACAAGCTAATTTTGTACTATGCGTTATTTCTTCTCGTAAAGAGTTTCCAATGCGTACGTATATGTCTTTACTCTGCAAAACTGTATTTCCTTATGAAGTGGTATTCTTACATATCCTTTCGAGAGAAAACTGTCCTGTGCCTTCTCTTTTGAGGCTACACACTTAGACATACACGCAACATGAAAGCTTTTCGACTTACAACGTGTTGTTTAGGAAAAACAAGATAACTTCGCACGATGCGGGATTTCCTTAAAACGTGATTTTCTGAAAAATTTTGACGAAAGAAAATTCTCCTTTTGGTTCTCTTTAGATGCTACATGTTAAGACGTACACGCCACAACAATTCTTTTCGAGATACAACGTGTAGTTTTGGAGATACAAGCTAATTTTGTACTATGCGTTATTTCTTCTCGTAAAGAGTTTCCAATGCGTACGTATATGTCTTTACTCTGCAAAACTGTATTTCCTCATGAAGTGGTATTCTTACATATCCTTTCGAGAGAAAACTGTCCTGTGCCTTCTCTTTTGAGGCTAC
This sequence comes from Apodemus sylvaticus, assembly GCF_947179515.1. Taxonomy (NCBI): domain Eukaryota; kingdom Metazoa; phylum Chordata; class Mammalia; order Rodentia; family Muridae; genus Apodemus; species Apodemus sylvaticus. The sequence goes on along the minus strand of NW_026263061.1, from coordinate 126,924 downwards.
ACACTTAGACATACACGCAACATGAAAGCTTTTCGACTTACAACGTGTTGTTTAGGAAAAACAAGATAATTTCGCACGATGCGGGATTTCCTTAAAACGTGATTTTCTGAAAAATTTTGACGAAAGAAAATTCTCCTTTTGGTTCTCTTTAGATGCTACATGTTAAGACGTACACGCCACAACAATTCTTTTCGAGATACAACGTGTAGTTTTGGAGATACAAGCTAATTTTGTACTATGCGTTATTTCTTCTCGTAAAGAGTTTCCAATGCGTACGTATATGTCTTTACTCTGCAAAACTGTATTTCCTTATGAAGTGGTATTCTTACATATCCTTTCGAGAGAAAACTGTCCTGTGCCTTCTCTTTTGAGGCTACACACTTAGACATACACGCAACATGAAAGCTTTTCGACTTACAACGTGTTGTTTAGGAAAAACAAGATAATTTCGCACGATGTGGGATTTCCTTAAAACGTGATTTTCTGAAAAATTTTGACGAAAGAAAATTCTCCTTTTGGTTCTCTTTAGATGCTACATGTTAAGACGTACACGCCACAACAATTCTTTTCGAGATACAACGTGTAGTTTTGGAGATACAAGCTAATTTTGTACTATGCGTTATTTCTTCTCGTAAAGAGTTTCCAATGCGTACGTATATGTCTTTACTCTGCAAAACTGTATTTCCTTATGAAGTGGTATTCTTACATATCCTTTCGAGAGAAAACTGTCCTGTGCCTTCTCTTTTGAGGCTACACACTTAGACATACACGCAACATGAAAGCTTTTCGACTTACAACGTGTTGTTTAGGAAAAACAAGATAATTTCGCACGATGCGGGATTTCCTTAACACGTGATTTTCTGAAAAATTTTGACGAAAGAAAATTCTCCTTTTGGTTCTCTTTAGATGCTACATGTTAAGACGTACACGCCACAACAATTCTTTTCGAGATACAACGTGTAGTTTTGGAGATACAAGCTAATTTTGTACTATGCGTTATTTCTTCTCGTAAAGAGTTTCCAATGCGTAGGTATATGTCTTTACTCTGCAAAACTGTATTTCCTTATGAAGTGGTATTCTTACATATCCTTTCGAGAGAAAACTGTCCTGTGCCTTCTCTTTTGAGGCTACACACTTAGACATACACGCAACATGAAAGCTTTTCGACTTACAACGTGTTGTTTAGGAAAAACAAGATAATTTCGCACGATGCGGGATTTCCTTAAAACGTGATTTTCTGAAACATTTTGACGAAAGAAAATTCTCCTTTTGGTTCTCTTTAGATGCTACATGTTAAGACGTACACGCCACAACAATTCTTTTCGAGATACAACGTGTAGTTTTGGAGATACAAGCTAATTTTGTACTATGCGTTATTTCTTCTCGTAAAGAGTTTCCAATGCGTACGTATATGTCTTTACTCTGCAAAACTGTATTTCCTTATGAAGTGGTATTCTTACATATCCTTTCGAGAGAAAACTGTCCTGTGCCTTCTCTTTTGAGGCTACACACTTAGACATACACGCAACATGAAAGCTTTTCGACTTACAACGTGTTGTTTAGGAAAAACAAGATAATTTCGCACGATGCGGGATTTCCTTAAAACGTGATTTTCTGAAAAATTTTGACGAAAGAAAATTCTCCTTTTGGTTCTCTTTAGATGCTACATGTTAAGACGTACACGCCACAACAATTCTTTTCGAGATACAACGTGTAGTTTTGGAGATACAAGCTAATTTTGTACTATGCGTTATTTCTTCTCGTAAAGAGTTTCCAATGCGTACGTATATGTCTTTACTCTGCAAAACTGTATTTCCTTATGAAGTGGCATTCTTACATATCCTTTCGAGAGAAAACTGTCCTGTGCCTTCTCTTTTGAGGCTACACACTTAGACATACACGCAACATGAAAGCTTTTCGACTTACAACGTGTTGTTTAGGAAAAAAACAAGATAATTTTGCACGATGCGGGATTTCCTTAAAACGTGATTTTCTGAAAAATTTTGACGAAAGAAAATTCTCCTTTTGGTTCTCTTTAGATGCTACATGTTAAGACGTACACGCCACAACAATTCTTTTCGAGATACAACGTGTAGTTTTGGAGATACAAGCTAATTTTGTACGATGCGTTATTTCTTCTCGTAAAGAGTTTCCAATGCGTACGTATATGTCTTTACTCTGCAAAACTGTATTTCCTTATGAAGTGGTATTCTTACATATCCTTTCGAGAGAAAACTGTCCTGTGCCTTCTCTTTTGAGGCTACACACTTAGACATACACGCAACATGAAAGCTTTTCGACTTACAACGTGTTGTTTAGGAAAAACAAGATAATTTCGCACGATGCGGGATTTCCTTAAAACGTGATTTTCTGAAAAATTTTGACGAAAGAAAATTCTCCTTTTGGTTCTCTTTAGATGCTACATGTTAAGACGTACACGCCACAACAATTCTTTTCGAGATCCAACGTGTAGTTTTGGAGATACAAGCTAATTTTGTACTATGCGTTATTTCTTCTCGTAAAGAGTTTCCAATGCCTACGTATATGTCTTTACTCTGCAAAACTGTATTTCCTTATGAAGTGGTATTCTTACATATCCATTCGAGAGAAAACTGTCCTGTGCCTTCTCTTTTGAGGCTACACACTTAGACATACACGCAACATGAAAGCTTTTCGACTTACAACGTGTTGTTTAGGAAAAACAAGATAATTTCGCACGATGCGGGATTTCCTTAACACGTGATTTTCTGAAAAATTTTGACGAAAGAAAATTCTCCTTTTGGTTCTCTTTAGATGCTACATGTTAAGACGTACACGCCACAACAATTCTTTTCGAGATACAACGTGTAGTTTTGGAGATACAAGCTAATTTTGTACTATGCGTTATTTCTTCTCGTAAAGAGTTTCCAATGCGTACGTATATGTCTTTACTCTGCAAAACTGTATTTCCTTATGAAGTGGTATTCTTACATATCCTTTCGAGAGAAAACTGTCCTGTGCCTTCTCTTTTGAGGCTACACACTTAGACATACACGCAACATGAAAGCTTTTCGACTTACAACGTGTTGTATAGGAAAAACAAGATAATTTCGCACGATGCGGGATTTCCTTAAAACGTGATTTTCTGAAAAATTTTGACGAAAGAAAATTCTCCTTTTGGTTCTCCTTAGATGCTACATGTTAAGACGTACACGCCACAACAATTCTTTTCGAGATACAACGTGTAGTTTTGGAGATACAAGCTAATTTTGTACGATGCGTTATTTCTTCTCGTAAAGAGATTCCAATGCGTACGTATATGTCTTTACTCTGCAAAACTGTATTTCCTTATGAAGTGGTATTCTTACATATCCTTTCGAGAGAAAACTGTCCTGTGCCTTCTCTTTTGAGGCTACACACTTAGACATACACGCAACATGAAAGCTTTTCGACTTACAACGTGTTGTTTAGGCAAAACAAGATAATTTCGCACGATGCGGGATTTCCTTAAAACGTGATTTTCTGAAAAATTTTGACGAAAGAAAATTCTCCTTTTGGTTCTCTTTAGATGCTACATGTTAAGACGTACACGCCACAACAATTCTTTTCGAGATACAACGTGTAGTTTTGGAGATACAAGCTAATTTTGTACGATGCGTTATTTCTTCTCGTAAAGAGTTTCCAATGTGTACGTATATGTCTTTACTCTGCAAAACTGTATTTCCTTATGAAGTGGTATTCTTACATATCCTTTCGAGAGAAAACTGTCCTGTGCCTTCTCTTTTGAGGCTACACACTTAGACATACACGCAACATGAAAGCTTTTCGACTTACAACGTGTTGTTTAGGAAAAACAAGATAATTTCGCACGATGCGGGATTTCCTTAAAACGTGATTTTCTGAAAAATTTTGACGAAAGAAAATTCTCCTTTTGGTTCTCTTTAGATGCTACATGTTAAGACGTACACGCCACAACAATTCTTTTCGAGATACAACGTGTAGTTTTGGAGATACAAGCTAATTTTGTACTATGCGTTATTTCTTCTCGTAAAGAGTTTCCAATGCCTACGTATATGTCTTTACTCTGCAAAACTGTATTTCCTTATGAAGTGGTATTCTTACATATCCTTTCGAGAGAAAACTGTCCTGTGCCTTCTCTTTTGAGGCTACACACTTAGACATACACGCAACATGAAAGCTTTTCGACTTACAACGTGTTGTTTAGGAAAAACAAGATAATTTCGCACGATGCGGGATTTCCTTAACACGTGATTTTCTGAAAAATTTTGACGAAAGAAAATTCTCCTTTTGGTTCTCTTTAGATGCTACATGTTAAGACGTACACGCCACAACAATTCTTTTCGAGATACAACGTGTAGTTTTGGAGATACAAGCTAATTTTGTACTATGCGTTATTTCTTCTCGTAAAGAGTTTCCAATGCGTACGTATATGTCTTTACTCTGCAAAACTGTATTTCCTTATGAAGTGGTATTCTTACATATCCTTTCGAGAGAAAACTGTCCTGTGCCTTCTCTTTTGAGGCTACACACTTAGACATACACGCAACATGAAAGCTTTTCGACTTACAACGTGTTGTATAGGAAAAACAAGATAATTTCGCACGATGCGGGATTTCCTTAAAACGTGATTTTCTGAAAAATTTTGACGAAAGAAAATTCTCCTTTTGGTTCTCCTTAGATGCTACATGTTAAGACGTACACGCCACAATAATTCTTTTCGAGATACAACGTGTAGTTTTGGAGATACAAGCTAATTTTGTACGATGCGTTATTTCTTCTCGTAAAGAGTTTCCAATGCGTACGTATATGTCTTTACTCTGCAAAACTGTATTTCCTTATGAAGTGGTATTCTTACATATCCTTTCGAGAGAAAACTGTCCTGTGCCTTCTCTTTTGAGGCTACACACTTAGACATACACGCAACATGAAAGCTTTTCGACTTACAACGTGTTGTTTAGGAAAAACAAGATAATTTCGCACGATGCGGGATTTCCTTAAAACGTGATTTTCTGAAAAATTTTGACGAAAGAAAATTCTCCTTTTGGTTCTCTTTAGATGCTACATGTTAAGACGTACACGCCACAACAATTCTTTTCGAGATACAACGTGTAGTTTTGGAGATACAAGCTAATTTTGTACGATGCGTTATTTCTTCTCGTAAAGAGATTCCAATGCGTACGTATATGTCTTTACTCTGCAAAACTGTATTTCCTTATGAAGTGGTATTCTTACATATCCTTTCGAGAGAAAACTGTCCTGTGCCTTCTCTTTTGAGGCTACACACTTAGACATACACGCAACATGAAAGCTTTTCGACTTACAACGTGTTGTTTAGGCAAAACAAGATAATTTCGCACGATGCGGGATTTCCTTAAAACGTGATTTTCTGAAAAATTTTGACGAAAGAAAATTCTCCTTTTGGTTCTCTTTAGATGCTACATGTTAAGACGTACACGCCACAACAATTCTTTTCGAGATACAACGTGTAGTTTTGGAGATACAAGCTAATTTTGTACTATGCGTTATTTCTTCTCGTAAAGAGTTTCCAATGCGTACGTATATGTCTTTACGCTGCAAAACTGTATTTCCTTATGAAGTGGTATTCTTACATATCCTTTCGAGAGAAAACTGTCCTGTGCCTTCTCTTTTGAGGCTACACACTTAGACATACACGCAATATGAAAACTTTTCGACTTACAACGTGTTGTTTAGGAAAAACAAGATAATTTCGCACGATGCGGGATTTCCTTAAAACGTGATTTTCTGAAAAATTTTGACGAAAGAAAATTCTCCTTTTGGTTCTCTTTAGATGCTACATGTTAAGACGTACACGCCACAACAATTCTTTTCGAGATACAACGTGTAGTTTTGGAGATACAAGCTAATTTTGTACTATGCGTTATTTCTTCTCGTAAAGAGTTTCCAATGCCTACGTATATGTCTTTACTCTGCAAAACTGTATTTCCTTATGAAGTGGTATTCTTACATATCCTTTCGAGAGAAAACTGTCCTGTGCCTTCTCTTTTGAGGCTACACACTTAGACATACACGCAACATGAAAGCTTTTCGACTTACAACGTGTTGTTTAGGAAAAACAAGATAATTTCGCACGATGCGGGATTTCCTTAACACGTGATTTTCTGAAAAATTTTGACGAAAGAAAATTCTCCTTTTGGTTCTCTTTAGATGCTACATGTTAAGACGTACACGCCACAACAATTCTTTTCGAGATACAACGTGTAGTTTTGGAGATACAAGCTAATTTTGTACTATGCGTTATTTCTTCTCGTAAAGAGTTTCCAATGCGTACGTATATGTCTTTACTCTGCAAAACTGTATTTCCTTATGAAGTGGTATTCTTACATATCCTTTCGAGAGAAAACTGTCCTGTGCCTTCTCTTTTGAGGCTACACACTTAGACATACACGCAACATGAAAGCTTTTCGACTTACAACGTGTTGTTTAGGAAAAACAAGATAATTTCGCACGATGCGGGATTTCCTTAAAACGTGATTTTCTGAAAAATTTTGACGAAAGAAAATTCTCCTTTTGGTTCTCTTTAGATGCTACATGTTAAGACGTACACGCCACAACAATTCTTTTCGAGATACAACGTGTAGTTTTGGAGATACAAGCTAATTTTGTACTATGCGTTATTTCTTCTCGTAAAGAGTTTCCAATGCGTACGTATATGTCTTTACTCTGCAAAACTGTATTTCCTTATGAAGTGGTATTCTTACATATCCTTTCGAGAGAAAACTGTCCTGTGCCTTCTCTTTTGAGGCTACACACTTAGACATACACGCAACATGAAAGCTTTTCGACTTACAACGTGTTGTATAGGAAAAACAAGATAATTTCGCACGATGCGGGATTTCCTTAAAACGTGATTTTCTGAAAAATTTTGAGGAAAGAAAATTCTCCTTTTGGTTCTCTTTAGATGCTACATGTTAAGACGTACACGCCACAATAATTCTTTTCGAGATACAACGTGTAGTTTTGGAGATACAAGCTAATTTTGTACTATGCGTTATTTCTTCTCGTAAAGAGTTTCCAATGCGTACGTATATGTCTTTACTCTGCAAAACTGTATTTCCTTATGAAGTGGTATTCTTACATATCCTTTCGAGAGAAAACTGTCCTGTGCCTTCTCTTTTGAGGCTACACACTTAGACATACACGCAACATGAAAGCTTTTCGACTTACAACGTGTTGTTTAGGCAAAACAAGATAATTTCGCACGATGCGGGATTTCCTTAAAACGTGATTTTCTGAAAAATTTTGACGAAAGAAAATTCTCCTTTTGGGTCTCTTTAGATTCTACATGTTAAGACGTACACGCCACAACAATTCTTTTCGAGATACAACGTGTAGTTTTGGAGATACAAGCTAATTTTGTACGATGCGTTATTTCTTCTCGTAAAGAGTTTCCAATGCGTACGTATATGTCTTTACTCTGCAAAACTGTATTTCCTTATGAAGTGGTATTCTTACATATCCTTTCGAGAGAAAACTGTCCTGTGCCTTCTCTTTTGAGGCTACACACTTAGACATACACGCAACATGAAAGCTTTTCGACTTACAACGTGTTGTTTAGGCAAAACAAGATAATTTCGCACGATGCGGGATTTCCTTAAAACGTGATTTTCTGAAAAATTTTGACGAAAGAAAATTCTCCTTTTGGTTCTCTTTAGATGCTACATGTTAAGACGTACACGCCACAACAATTCTTTTCGAGATACAACGTGTAGTTTTGGAGATACAAGCTAATTTTGTACGATGCGTTATTTCTTCTCGTAAAGAGTTTCCAATGCGTACGTATATGTCTTTACTCTGCAAAACTGTATTTCCTTATGAAGTGGTATTCTTACATATCCTTTCGAGAGAAAACTGTCCTGTGCCTTCTCTTTTGAGGCTACACACTTAGACATACACGCAACATGAAAGCTTTTCGACTTACAACGTGTTGTTTAGGAAAAACAAGATAATTTCGCACGATGCGGGATTTCCTTAAAACGTGATTTTCTGAAAAATTTTGACGAAAGAAAATTCTCCTTTTGGTTCTCTTTAGATGCTACATGTTAAGACGTACACGCCACAACAATTCTTTTCGAGATACAACGTGTAGTTTTGGAGATACAAGCTAATTTTGTACGATGCGTTATTTCTTCTCGTAAAGAGTTTCCAATGTGTACGTATATGTCTTTACTCTGCAAAACTGTATTTCCTTATGAAGTGGTATTCTTACATATCCTTTCGAGAGAAAACTGTCCTGTGCCTTCTCTTTTGAGGCTACACACTTAGACATACACGCAACATGAAAGCTTTTCGACTTACAACGTGTTGTTTAGGAAAAACAAGATAATTTCGCACGATGCGGGATTTCCTTAAAACGTGATTTTCTGAAAAATTTTGACGAAAGAAAATTCTCCTTTTGGTTCTCTTTAGATGCTACATGTTAAGACGTACACGCCACAACAATTCTTTTCGAGATACAACGTGTAGTTTTGGAGATATAAGCTAATTTTGTACTATGCGTTATTTCTTCTCGTAAAGAGTTTCCAATGCGTACGTATATGTCTTTACTCTGCAAAACTGTATTTCCTTATGAAGTGGCATTCTTACATATCCTTTCGAGAGAAAACTGTCCTGTGCCTTCTCTTTTGAGGCTACACACTTAGACATACACGCAACATGAAAGCTTTTCGACTTACAACGTGTTGTTTAGGAAAAAAAAAGATAATTTCGCACGATGCGGGATTTCCTTAAAACGTGATTTTCTGAAACATTTTGACGAAAGAAAATTCTCCTTTTGGTTCTCTTTAGATGCTACATGTTAAGACGTACACGCCACAACAATTCTTTTCGAGATACAACGTGTAGTTTTGGAGATATAAGCTAATTTTGTACTATGCGTTATTTCTTCTCGTAAAGAGTTTCCAATGCGTACGTATATGTCTTTACTCTGCAAAACTGTATTTCCTTATGAAGTGGTATTCTTACATATCCTTTCGAGAGAAAACTGTCCTGTGCCTTCTCTTTTGAGGCTACACACTTAGACATACACGCAACATGAAAGCTTTTCGACTTACAACGTGTTGTTTAGGAAAAACAAGATAATTTCGCACGATGCGGGATTTCCTTAAAACGTGATTTTCTGAAAAATTTTGACGAAAGAAAATTCTCCTTTTGGGTCTCTTTAGATGCTACATGTTAAGACGTACACGCCACAACAATTCTTTTCGAGATACAACGTGTAGTTTTGGAGATACAAGCTAATTTTGTACGATGCGTTATTTCTTCTCGTAAAGAGTTTCCAATGCGTACGTATATGTCTTTACTCTGCAAAACTGTATTTCCTTATGAAGTGGTATTCTTACATATCCTTTCGAGAGAAAACTGTCCTGTGCCTTCTCTTTTGAGGCTACACACTTAGACATACACGCAACATGAAAGCTTTTCGACTTACAACGTGTTGTTTAGGAAAAAGAAGATAATTTCGCACGATGCGGGATTTCCTTAAAACGTGATTTTCTGAAAAATTTTGACGAAAGAAAATTCTCCTTTTGGTTCTCTTTAGATGCTACATGTTAAGACGTACACGCCACAACAATTCTTTTCGAGATACAACGTGTAGTTTTGGAGATACAAGCTAATTTTGTACGATGCGTTATTTCTTCTCGTAAAGAGTTTCCAATGCCTACGTAAATGTCTTTACTCTGCAAAACTGTATTTCCTTATGAAGTGGTATTCTTACATATCCTTTCGAGAGAAAACTGTCCTGTGCCTTCTCTTTTGAGGCTACACACTTATACATACACGCAACATGAAAGCTTTTCGACTTAGAACGTGTTGTTTAGGAAAAAACAAGATAATTTCGCACGATGCGGGATTTCCTTAAAACGTGATTTTCTGAAAAATTTTGACGAAAGAAAATTCTCCTTTTGGTTCTCTTCAGATGCTACATGTTAAGACGTACACGCCACAACAATTCTTTTCGAGATACAACGTGTAGTTTTGGAGATACAAGCTAATTTTGTACGATGCGTTATTTCTTCTCGTAAAGAGTTTCCAATGCGTACGTATATGTCTTTACTCTGCAAAACTGTATTTCCTTATGAAGTGGCATTCTTACATATCCTTTCGAGAGAAAACTGTCCTGTGCCTTCTCTTTTGAGGCTACACACTTAGACATACACGCAACATGAAAGCTTTTCGACTTACAACGTGTTGTTTAGGAAAAAACAAGATAATTTCGCACGATGCGGGATTTCCTTAAAACGTGATTTTCTGAAAAATTTTGACGAAAGAAAATTCTCCTTTTGGTTCTCTTTAGATGCTACATGTTAAGACGTACACGCCACAACAATTCTTTTCGAGATACAACGTGTAGTTTTGGAGATACAAGCTAATTTTGTACTATGCGTTATTTCTTCTCGTAAAGAGTTTCCAATGCCTACGTATATGTCTTTACTCTGCAAAACTGTATTTCCTTATGAAGTGGTATTCTTACATATCCTTTCGAGAGAAAACTGTCCTGTGCCTTCTCTTTTGAGGCTACACACTTAGACATACACGCAACATGAAAGCTTTTCGACTTACAACGTGTTGTTTAGGAAAAACAAGATAATTTCGCACGATGCGGGATTTCCTTAAAACGTGATTTTCTGAAAAATTTTGACGAAAGAAAATTCTCCTTTTGGTTCTCTTCAGATGCTACATGTTAAGACGTACACGCCACAACAATTCTTTTCGAGATACAACGTGTAGTTTTGGACATACAAGCTAATTTTGTACGATGCGTTATTTCTTCTCGTAAAGAGTTTCCAATGCGTACGTATATGTCTTTACTCTGCAAAACTGTATTTCCTTATGAAGTGGTATTCTTACATATCCTTTCGAGAGAAAACTGTCCTGTGCCTTCTCTTTTGAGGCTACACACTTAGACATACACGCAACATGAAAGCTTTTCGACTTACAACGTGTTGTTTAGGAAAAACAAGATAATTTCGCACGATGCGGGATTTCCTTAAAACGTGATTTTCTGAAAAATTTTGACGAAAGAAAATTCTCCTTTTGGTTCTCTTCAGATGCTACATGTTAAGACGTACACGCCACAACAATTCTTTTCGAGATACAACGTGTAGTTTTGGAGATACAAGCTAATTTTGTACGATGCGTTATTTCTTCTCGTAAAGAGTTTCCAATGCGTACGTATATGTCTTTACTCTGCAAAACTGTATTTCCTTATGAAGTGGTATTCTTACATATCCTTTCGAGAGAAAACTGTCCTGTGCCTTCTCTTTTGAGGCTACACACTTAGACATACACGCAACATGAAAGCTTTTCGACTTACAACGTGTTGTTTAGGAAAAACAAGATAATTTCGCACGATGCGGGATTTCCTTAAAACGTGATTTTCTGAAAAATTTTGACGAAAGAAAATTCTCCTTTTGGTTCTCTTTAGATGCTACATGTTAAGACGTACACGCCACAACAATTCTTTTCGAGATACAACGTGTAGTTTTGGAGATACAAGCTAATTTTGTACTATGCGTTATTTCTTCTCGTAAAGAGTTTCCAATGCGTACGTATATGTCTTTACTCTGCAAAACTGTATTTCCTTATGAAGTGGTATTCTTACATATCCTTTCGAGAGAAAACTGTCCTGTGCCTTCGCTTTTGAGGCTACACACTTAGACATACACGCAACATGAAAGCTTTTCGACTTACAACGTGTTGTTTAGGAAAAACAAGATAATTTCGCACGATGCGGGATTTCCTTAAAACGTGATTTTCTGAAAAATTTTGACGAAAGAAAATTCTCCTTTTGGTTCTCTTTAGATGCTACATGTTAAGACGTACACGCCACAACAATTCTTTTCGAGATACAACGTGTAGTTTTGGAGATACAAGCTAATTTTGTACGATGCGTTATTTCTTCTCGTAAAGAGTTTCCAATGCGTACGTATATGTCTTTACTCTGCAAAACTGTATTTCCTTATGAAGTGGTATTCTTACATATCCTTTCGAGAGAAAACTGTCCTGTGCCTTCTCTTTTGAGGCTACACACTTAGACATACACGCAACATGAAAGCTTTTCGACTTACAACGTGTTGTTTAGGAAAAACAAGATAATTTCGCACGATGCGGGATTTCCTTAAAACGTGATTTTCTGAAAAATTTTGACGAAAGAAAATTCTCCTTTTGGTTCTCTTTAGATGCTACATGTTAAGACGTACACGCCACAACAATTCTTTTCGAGATACAACGTGTAGTTTTGGAGATACAAGCTAATGTTGTACGATGCGTTATTTCTTCTCGTAAAGAGTTTCCAATGCGTACGTATATGTCTTTACTCTGCAAAACTGTATTTCCTTATGAAGTGGTATTCTTACATATCCTTTCGAGAGAAAACTGTCCTGTGCCTTCTCTTTTGAGGCTACACACTTAGACATACACGCAACATGAAAGCTTTTCGACTTACAACGTGTTGTTTAGGAAAAACAAGATAATTTCGCACGATGCGGGATTTCCTTAAAACGTGATTTTCTGAAAAATTTTGACGAAAGAAAATTCTCCTTTTGGTTCTCTTTAGATGCTACATGTTAAGACGTAAACGCCACAACAATTCTTTTCGAGATACAACGTGTAGTTTTGGAGATACAAGCTAATTTTGTACGATGCGTTATTTCTTCTCGTAAAGAGTTTCCAATGCGTACGTATATGTCTTTACTCTGCAAAACTGTATTTCCTTATGAAGTGGTATTCTTACATATCCTTTCGAGAGAAAACTGTCCTGTGCCTTCTCTTTTGAGGCTACACACTTAGACATACACGCAACATGAAAGCTTTTCGACTTACAACGTGTTGTTTAGGAAAAACAAGATAATTTCGCACGATGCGGGATTTCCTTAAAACGTGATTTTCTGAAAAATTTTGACGAAAGAAAATTCTCCTTTTGGTTCTCTTTAGATGCTACATGTTAAGACGTACACGCCACAACAATTCTTTTCGAGATACAACGTGTAGTTTTGGAGATACAAGCTAATTTTGTACGATGCGTTATTTCTTCTCGTAAAGAGTTTCCAATGCGTACGTATATGTCTTTACGCTGCAAAACTGTATTTCCTTATGAAGTGGTATTCTTACATATCCTTTCGAGAGAAAACTGTCCTGTGCCTTCTCTTTTGAGGCTACACACTTAGACATACACGCAACATGAAAGCTTTTCGACTTACAACGTGTTGTTTAGGAAAAACAAGATAATTTCGCACGATGCGGGATTTCCTTAAAACGTGATTTTCTGAAAAATTTTGACGAAAGAAAATTCTCCTTTTGGTTCTCTTTAGATGCTACATGTTAAGACGTACACGCCACAACAATTCTTTTCGAGATACAACGTGTAGTTTTGGAGATACAAGCTAATTTTGTACGATGCGTTATTTCTTCTCGTAAAGAGTTTCCAATGCGTACGTATATGTCTTTACTCTGCAAAACTGTATTTCCTTATGAAGTGGTATTCTTACATATCCTTTCGAGAGAAAACTGTCCTGTGCCTTCTCTTTTGAGGCTACACACTTAGACATACACGCAACATGAAAGCTTTTCGACTTACAACGTGTTGTTTAGGAAAAACAAGATAATTTCGCACGATGCGGGATTTCCTTAAAACGTGATTTTCTGAAAAATTTTGACGAAAGAAAATTCTCCTTTTGGTTCTCTTTAGATGCTACATGTTAAGACGTACACGCCACAACAATTCTTTTCGAGATACAACGTGTAGTTTTGGAGATACAAGCTAATGTTGTACGATGCGTTATTTCTTCTCGTAAAGAGTTTCCAATGCGTAAGTATATGTCTTTACTCTGCAAAACTGTATTTCCTTATGAAGTGGTATTCTTACATATCCTTTCGAGAGAAAACTGTCCTGTGCCTTCTCTTTTGAGGCTACACACTTAGACATACACGCAACATGAAAGCTTTTCGACTTACAACGTGTTGTTTAGGAAAAACAAGATAATTTCGCACGATGCGGGATTTCCATAAAACGTGATTTTCTGAAAAATTTTGACGAAAGAAAATTCTCCTTTTGGTTCTCTTTAGATGCTACATGTTAAGACGTACACGCCACAACAATTCTTTTCGAGATACAACGTGTAGTTTTGGAGATACAAGCTAATTTTGTACGATGCGTTATTTCTTCTCGTAAAGAGTTTCCAATGCGTACGTATATGTCTTTACTCTGCAAAACTGTATTTCCTTATGAAGTGGTATTCTTATATATCCTTTCGAGAGAAAACTGTCCTGTGCCTTCTCTTTTGAGGCTACACACTTAGACATACACGCAACATGAAAGCTTTTCGACTTACAACGTGTTGTTTAGGAAAAACAAGATAATTTCGCACGATGCGGGATTTCCTTAAAACGTGATTTTCTGAAAAATTTTGACGAAAGAAAATTCTCCTTTTGGTTCTCTTTAGATGCTACATGTTAAGACGTACACGCCACAACAATTCTTTTCGAGATACAACGTGTAGTTTTGGAGATACAAGCTAATTTTGTACTATGCGTTATTTCTTCTCGTAAAGAGTTTCCAATGCGTACGTATATGTCTTTACTCTGCAAAACTGTATTTCCTTATGAAGTGGTATTCTTACATATCCTTTCGAGAGAAAACTGTCCTGTGCCTTCTCTTTTGAGGCTACACACTTAGACATACACGCAACATGAAAGCTTTTCGACTTACAACGTGTTGTTTAGGAAAAACAAGATAATTTCGCACGATGCGGGATTTCCTTAAAACGTGATTTTCTGAAACATTTTGACGAAAGAAAATTCTCCTTTTCGTTCTCTTTAGATGCTACATGTTAAGACGTACACGCCACAACAATTCTTTTCGAGATACAACGTGTAGTTTTGGAGATACAAGCTAATTTTGTACTATGCGTTATTTCTTCTCGTAAAGAGTTTCCAATGCGTACGTATATGTCTTTACTCTGCAAAACTGTATTTCCTTATGAAGTGGCATTCTTACATATCCTTTCGAGAGAAAACTGTCCTGTGCCTTCTCTTTTGAGGCTACACACTTAGACATACACGCAACATGAAAGCTTTTCGACTTACAACGTGTTGTTTAGGAAAAAACAAGATAATTTCGCACGATGCGGGATTTCCTTAAAACGTGATTTTCTGAAAAATTTTGACGAAAGAAAATTCTCCTTTTGGTTCTCTTTAGATGCTACATGTTAAGACGTACACGCCACAACAATTCTTTTCGAGATACAACGTGTAGTTTTGGAGATACAAGCTAATTTTGTACGATGCGTTATTTCTTCTCGTAAAGAGTTTCCAATGCGTACGTATATGTCTTTACTCTGCAAAACTGTATTTCCTTATGAAGTGGTATTCTTACATATCCTTTCGAGAGAAAACTGTCCTGTGCCTTCTCTTTTGAGGCTACACACTTAGACATACACGCAACATGAAAGCTTTTCGACTTACAACGTGTTGTTTAGGAAAAACAAGATAATTTCGCACGATGCGGGATTTCCTTAAAACGTGATTTTCTGAAAAATTTTGACGAAAGAAAATTCTCCTTTTGGTTCTCTTTAGATGCTACATGTTAAGACGTACACGCCACAACAATTCTTTTCGAGATACAACGTGTAGTTTTGGAGATACAAGCTAATTTTGTACTATGCGTTATTTCTTCTCGTAAAGAGTTTCCAATGCCTACGTATATGTCTTTACTCTGCAAAACTGTATTTCCTTATGAAGTGGTATTCTTACATATCCTTTCGAGAGAAAACTGTCCTGTGCCTTCTCTTTTGAGGCTACACACTTAGACATACACGCAACATGAAAGCTTTTCGACTTACAACCTGTTGTTTAGGAAAAACAAGATAATTTCGCACGATGCGGGATTTCCTTAAAACGTGATTTTCTGAAAAATTTTGACGAAAGAAAATTCTCCTTTTGGTTCTCTTCAGATGCTACATGTTAAGACGTACACGCCACAACAATTCTTTTCGAGATACAACGTGTAGTTTTGGAGATACAAGCTAATTTTGTACTATGCGTTATTTCTTCTCGTAAAGAGTTTCCAATGCGTACGTATATGTCTTTACTCTGCAAAACTGTATTTCCTTATGAAGTGGTATTCTTATATATCCTTTCGAGAGAAAACTGTCCTGTGCCTTCTCTTTTGAGGCTACACACTTAGACATACACGCAACATGAAAGCTTTTCGACTTACAACGTGTTGTTTAGGAAAAACAAGATAATTTCGCACGATGCGGGATTTCCTTAAAACGTGATTTTCTGAAAAATTTTGACGAAAGAAAATTCTCCTTTTGGTTCTCTTTAGATGCTACATGTTAAGACGTACACGCCACAACAATTCTTTTCGAGATACAACGTGTAGTTTTGGAGATGCAAGCTAATTTTGTACTATGCGTTATTTCTTCTCGTAAAGAGTTTCCAATGCGTACGTATATGTCTTTACTCTGCAAAACTGTATTTCCTTATGAAGTGGTATTCTTACATATCCTTTCGAGAGAAAACTGTCCTGTGCCTTCTCTTTTGAGGCTACACACTTAGGCATACACGCAACATGAAAGCTTTTCGACTTACAACGTGTTGTTTAGGAAAAACAAGATAATTTCGCACGATGCGGGATTTCCTTAAAACGTGATTTTCTGAAAAATTTTGACGAAAGAAAATTCTCCTTTTGGTTCTCTTTAGATGCTACATGTTAAGACGTACACGCCACAACAATTTTTTTCGAGATACAACGTGTAGTTTTGGAGATACAAGCTAATTTTGTACTATGCGTTATTTCTTCTCGTAAAGAGTTTCCAATGCGTACGTATATGTCTTTACTCTGCAAAACTGTATTTCCTTATGAAGTGGTATTCTTACATATCCTTTCGAGAGAAAACTGTCCTGTGCCTTCTCTTTTGAGGCTACACACTTAGACATACACGCAACATGAAAGCTTTTCGACTTACAACGTGTTGTTTAGGAAAAACAAGATAATTTCGCACGATGCGGGATTTCCTTAAAACGTGATTTTCTGAAAAATTTTGACGAAAGAAAATTCTCCTTTTCGTTCTCTTTAGATGCTACATGTTAAGACGTACACGCCACAACAATTCTTTTCGAGATACAACGTGTAGTTTTGGAGATGCAAGCTAATTTTGTACTATGCGTTATTTCTTCTCGTAAAGAGTTTCCAATGCGTACGTATATGTCTTTACTCTGCAAAACTGTATTTCCTTATGAAGTGGTATTCTTACATATCCTTTCGAGAGAAAACTGTCCTGTGCCTTCTCTTTTGAGGCTACACACTTAGACATACACGCAACATGAAAGCTTTTCGACTTACAACGTGTTGTTTAGGAAAAACAAGATAATTTCGCACGATGCGGGATTTCCTTAAAACGTGATTTTCTGAAAAATTTTGACGAAAGAAAATTCTCCTTTTGGTTCTCTTTAGATGCTACATGTTAAGACGTACACGCCACAACAATTCTTTTCGAGATACAACGTGTAGTTTTGGAGATACAAGCTAATTTTGTACTATGCGTTATTTCTTCTCGTAAAGAGTTTCCAATGCGTACGTATATGTCTTTACTCTGCAAAACTGTATTTCCTTATGAAGTGGTATTCTTACATATCCTTTCGAGAGAAAACTGTCCTGTGCCTTCTCTTTTGAGGCTACACACTTAGACATACACGCAACATGAAAGCTTTTCGACTTACAACGTGTTGTTTAGGAAAAACAAGATAATTTCGCACGATGCGGGATTTCCTTAAAACGTGATTTTCTGAAAAATTTTGACGAAAGAAAATTCTCCTTTTGGTTCTCTTTAGATGCTACATGTTAAGACGTACACGCCACAACAATTCTTTTCGAGATACAACGTGTAGTTTTGGAGATACAAGCTAATTTTGTACTATGCGTTATTTCTTCTCGTAAAGAGTTTCCAATGCGTACGTATATGTCTTTACTCTGCAAAACTGTATTTCCTTATGAAGTGGTATTCTTACATATCCTTTCGAGAGAAAACTGTCCTGTGCCTTCTCTTTTGAGGCTACACACTTAGACATACACGCAACATGAAAGCTTTTCGACTTACAACGTGTTGTTTAGGAAAAACAAGATAATTTCGCACGATGCGGGATTTCCTTAAAACGTGATTTTCTGAAAAATTTTGACGAAAGAAAATTCTCCTTTTGGTTCTCTTTAGATGCTACATGTTAAGACGTACACGCCACAACAATTCTTTTCGAGATACAACGTGTAGTTTTGGAGATACAAGCTAATTTTGTACTATGCGTTATTTCTTCTCGTAAAGAGTTTCCAATGCGTACGTATATGTCTTTACTCTGCAAAACTGTATTTCCTTATGAAGTGGTATTCTTACATATCCTTTCGAGAGAAAACTGTCCTGTGCCTTCTCTTTTGAGGCTACACACTTAGGCATACACGCAACATGAAAGCTTTTCGACTTACAACGTGTTGTTTAGGAAAAACAAGATAATTTCGCACGATGCGGGATTTCCTTAACACGTGATTTTCTGAAAAATTTTGACGAAAGAAAATTCTCCTTTTGGTTCTCTTTAGATGCTACATGTTAAGACGTACACGCCACAACAATTCTTTTCGAGATACAACGTGTAGTTTTGGAGATACAAGCTAATTTTGTACTATGCGTTATTTCTTCTCGTAAAGAGTTTCCAATGCCTACGTATATGTCTTTACTCTGCAAAACTGTATTTCCTTATGAAGTGGTATTCTTACATATCCTTTCGAGAGAAAACTGTCCTGTGCCTTCTCTTTTGAGGCTACACACTTAGGCATACACGCAACATGAAAGCTTTTCGACTTACAACGTGTTGTTTAGGAAAAACAAGATAATTTCGCACGATGCGGGATTTCCTTAAAACGTGATTTTCTGAAAAATTTTGACGAAAGAAAATTCTCCTTTTGGTTCTCTTTAGATGCTACATGTTAAGACGTACACGCCACAACAATTCTTTTCGAGATACAACGTGTAGTTTTGGAGATACAAGCTAATTTTGTACTATGCGTTATTTCTTCTCGTAAAGAGTTTCCAATGCGTACGTATATGTCTTTACTCTGCAAAACTGTATTTCCTTATGAAGTGGTATTCTTACATATCCTTTCGAGAGAAAACTGTCCTGTGCCTTCTCTTTTGAGGCTACACACTTAGACATACACGCAACATGAAAGCTTTTCGACTTACAACGTGTTGTTTAGGAAAAACAAGATAATTTCGCACGATGCGGGATTTCCTTAAAACGTGATTTTCTGAAAAATTTTGACGAAAGAAAATTCTCCTTTTGGTTCTCTTTAGATGCTACATGTTAAGACGTACACGCCACAACAATTCTTTTCGAGATACAACGTGTAGTTTTGGAGATACAAGCTAATGTTGTACGATGCGTTATTTCTTCTCGTAAAGAGTTTCCAATGCGTACGTATATGTCTTTACTCTGCAAAACTGTATTTCCTTATGAAGTGGTATTCTTACATATCCTTTCGAGAGAAAACTGTCCTGTGCCTTCTCTTTTGAGGCTACACACTTAGACATACACGCAACATGAAAGCTTTTCGACTTACAACGTGTTGTTTAGGAAAAACAAGATAATTTCGCACGATGCGGGATTTCCTTAAAACGTGATTTTCTGAAAAATTTTGACGAAAGAAAATTCTCCTTTTGGTTCTCTTTAGATGTTACATGTTAAGACGTACACGCCACAACAATTCTTTTCGAGATACAACGTGTAGTTTTGGAGATACAAGCTAATTTTGTACGATGCGTTATTTCTTCTGGTAAAGAGTTTCCAATGCGTACGTATATGTCTTTACTCTGCAAAACTGTATTTCCTTATGAAGTGGTATTCTTACATATCCTTTCGAGAGAAAACTGTCCTGTGCCTTCTCTTTTGAGGCTACACACTTAGACATACACGCAACATGAAAGCTTTTCGACTTACAACGTGTTGTTTAGGAAAAACAAGATAATTTCGCACGATGCGGGATTTCCTTAAAACGTGATTTTCTGAAAAATTTTGACGAAAGAAAATTCTCCTTTTGGTTCTCTTTAGATGCTACATGTTAAGACGTACACGCCACAACAATTCTTTTCGAGATACAACGTGTAGTTTTGGAGATACAAGCTAATTTTGTACGATGCGTTATTTCTTCTCGTAAAGAGTTTCCAATGCGTACGTATATGTCTTTACGCTGCAAAACTGTATTTCCTTATGAAGTGGTATTCTTACATATCCTTTCGAGAGAAAACTGTCCTGTGCCTTCTCTTTTGAGGCTACACACTTAGACATACACGCAACATGAAAGCTTTTCGACAAACAACGTGTTGTTTAGGAAAAACAAGATAATTTCGCACGATGCGGGATTTCCTTAAAACGTGATTTTCTGAAAAAATTTGACGAAAGAAAATTCTCCTTTTGGTTCTCTTTAGATGCTACATGTTAAGACGTACACGCCACAACAATTCTTTTCGAGATACAACGTGTAGTTTTGGAGATACAAGCTAATTTTGTACTATGCGTTATTTCTTCTCGTAAAGAGTTTCCAATGCGTACGTATATGTCTTTACTCTGCAAAACTGTATTTCCTTATGAAGTGGTATTCTTACATATCCTTTCGAGAGAAAACTGTCCTGTGCCTTCTCTTTTGAGGCTACACACTTAGACATACACGCAACATGAAAGCTTTTCGACTTACAACGTGTTGTTTAGGAAAAACAAGATAATTTCGCACGATGCGGGATTTCCTTAAAACGTGATTTTCTGAAAAATTTTGACGAAAGAAAATTCTCCTTTTGGTTCTCTTTAGATGCTACATGTTAAGACGTACACGCCACAACAATTCTTTTCGAGATACAACGTGTAGTTTTGGAGATACAAGCTAATGTTGTACGATGCGTTATTTCTTCTCGTAAAGAGTTTCCAATGCGTAAGTATATGTCTTTACTCTGCAAAACTGTATTTCCTTATGAAGTGGTATTCTTACATATCCTTTCGAGAGAAAACTGTCCTGTGCCTTCTCTTTTGAGGCTACACACTTAGACATACACGCAACATGAAAGCTTTTCGACTTACAACGTGTTGTTTAGGAAAAACAAGATAATTTCGCACGATGCGGGATTTCCATAAAACGTGATTTTCTGAAAAATTTTGACGAAAGAAAATTCTCCTTTTGGTTCTCTTTAGATGCTACATGTTAAGACGTACACGCCACAACAATTCTTTTCGAGATACAACGTGTAGTTTTGGAGATACAAGCTAATTTTGTACGATGCGTTATTTCTTCTCTTAAAGAGTTTCCAATGCGTACGTATATGTCTTTACTCTGCAAAACTGTATTTCCTTATGAAGTGGTATTCTTATATATCCTTTCGAGAGAAAACTGTCCTGTGCCTTCTCTTTTGAGGCTACACACTTAGACATACACGCAACATGAAAGCTTTTCGACTTACAACGTGTTGTTTAGGAAAAACAAGATAATTTCGCACGATGCGGGATTTCCTTAAAACGTGATTTTCTGAAAAATTTTGACGAAAGAAAATTCTCCTTTTGGTTCTCTTTAGATGCTACATGTTAAGACGTACACGCCACAACAATTCTTTTCGAGATACAACGTGTAGTTTTGGAGATACAAGCTAATGTTGTACGATGCGTTATTTCTTCTCGTAAAGAGTTTCCAATGCGTACGTATATGTCTTTACTCTGCAAAACTGTATTTCCTTATGAAGTGGTATTCTTACATATCCTTTCGAGAGAAAACTGTCCTGTGCCTTCTCTTTTGAGGCTACACACTTAGACATACACGCAACATGAAAGCTTTTCGACTTACAACGTGTTGTTTAGGAAAAACAAGATAATTTCGCACGATGCGGGATTTCCTTAAAACGTGATTTTCTGAAAAATTTTGACGAAAGAAAATTCTCCTTTTGGTTCTCTTTAGATGCTACATGTTAAGACGTACACGCCACAACAATTCTTTTCGAGATACAACGTGTAGTTTTGGAGATACAAGCTAATTTTGTACGATGCGTTATTTCTTCTCGTAAAGAGTTTCCAATGCGTACGTATATGTCTTTACTCTGCAAAACTGTATTTCCTTATGAAGTGGTATTCTTACATATCCTTTCGAGAGAAAACTGTCCTGTGCCTTCTCTTTTGAGGCTACACACTTAGACATACACGCAACATGAAAGCTTTTCGACTTACAACGTGTTGTTTAGGAAAAACAAGATAATTTCGCACGATGCGGGATTTCCTTAAAACGTGATTTTCTGAAAAATTTTGACGAAAGAAAATTCTCCTTTTGGTTCTCTTTAGATGCTACATGTTAAGACGTACACGCCACAACAATTCTTTTCGAGATACAACGTGTAGTTTTGGAGATACAAGCTAATTTTGTACGATGCGTTATTTCTTCTCGTAAAGAGTTTCCAATGCGTACGTATATGTCTTTACGCTGCAAAACTGTATTTCCTTATGAAGTGGTATTCTTACATATCCTTTCGAGAGAAAACTGTCCTGTGCCTTCTCTTTTGAGGCTACACACTTAGACATACACGCAACATGAAAGCTTTTCGACTTACAACGTGTTGTTTAGGAAAAACAAGATAATTTCGCACGATGCGGGATTTCCTTAAAACGTGATTTTCTGAAAAATTTTGACGAAAGAAAATTCTCCTTTTGGTTCTCTTTAGATGCTACATGTTAAGACGTACACGCCACAACAATTCTTTTCGAGATACAACGTGTAGTTTTGGAGATACAAGCTAATTTTGTACGATGCGTTATTTCTTCTGGTAAAGAGTTTCCAATGCGTACGTATATGTCTTTACTCTGCAAAACTGTATTTCCTTATGAAGTGGTATTCTTACATATCCTTTCGAGAGAAAACTGTCCTGTGCCTTCTCTTTTGAGGCTACACACTTAGACATACACGCAACATGAAAGCTTTTCGACTTACAACGTGTTGTTTAGGAAAAACAAGATAATTTCGCACGATGCGGGATTTCCTTAAAACGTGATTTTCTGAAAAATTTTGACGAAAGAAAATTCTCCTTTTGGTTCTCTTTAGATGCTACATGTTAAGACGTACACGCCACAACAATTCTTTTCGAGATACAACGTGTAGTTTTGGAGATACAAGCTAATTTTGTACGATGCGTTATTTCTTCTCGTAAAGAGTTTCCAATGCGTACGTATATGTCTTTACGCTGCAAAACTGTATTTCCTTATGAAGTGGTATTCTTACATATCCTTTCGAGAGAAAACTGTCCTGTGCCTTCTCTTTTGAGGCTACACACTTAGACATACACGCAACATGAAAGCTTTTCGACTTACAACGTGTTGTTTAGGAAAAACAAGATAATTTCGCACGATGCGGGATTTCCTTAAAACGTGATTTTCTGAAAAAATTTGACGAAAGAAAATTCTCCTTTTGGTTCTCTTTAGATGCTACATGTTAAGACGTACACGCCACAACAATTCTTTTCGAGATACAACGTGTAGTTTTGGAGATACAAGCTAATTTTGTACTATGCGTTATTTCTTCTCGTAAAGAGTTTCCAATGCGTACGTATATGTCTTTACTCTGCAAAACTGTATTTCCTTATGAAGTGGTATTCTTACATATCCTTTCGAGAGAAAACTGTCCTGTGCCTTCTCTTTTGAGGCTACACACTTAGACATACACGCAACATGAAAGCTTTTCGACTTACAACGTGTTGTTTAGGAAAAACAAGATAATTTCGCACGATGCGGGATTTCCTTAAAACGTGATTTTCTGAAAAATTTTGACGAAAGAAAATTCTCCTTTTGGTTCTCTTTAGATGCTACATGTTAAGACGTACACGCCACAACAATTCTTTTCGAGATACAACGTGTAGTTTTGGAGATACAAGCTAATGTTGTACGATGCGTTATTTCTTCTCGTAAAGAGTTTCCAATGCGTAAGTATATGTCTTTACTCTGCAAAACTGTATTTCCTTATGAAGTGGTATTCTTACATATCCTTTCGAGAGAAAACTGTCCTGTGCCTTCTCTTTTGAGGCTACACACTTAGACATACACGCAACATGAAAGCTTTTCGACTTACAACGTGTTGTTTAGGAAAAACAAGATAATTTCGCACGATGCGGGATTTCCATAAAACGTGATTTTCTGAAAAATTTTGACGAAAGAAAATTCTCCTTTTGGTTCTCTTTAGATGCTACATGTTAAGACGTACACGCCACAACAATTCTTTTCGAGATACAACGTGTAGTTTTGGAGATACAAGCTAATTTTGTACGATGCGTTATTTCTTCTCTTAAAGAGTTTCCAATGCGTACGTATATGTCTTTACTCTGCAAAACTGTATTTCCTTATGAAGTGGTATTCTTATATATCCTTTCGAGAGAAAACTGTCCTGTGCCTTCTCTTTTGAGGCTACACACTTAGACATACACGCAACATGAAAGCTTTTCGACTTACAACGTGTTGTTTAGGAAAAACAAGATAATTTCGCACGATGCGGGATTTCCTTAAAACGTGATTTTCTGAAAAATTTTGACGAAAGAAAATTCTCCTTTTGGTTCTCTTTAGATGCTACATGTTAAGACGTACACGCCACAACAATTCTTTTCGAGATACAACGTGTAGTTTTGGAGATACAAGCTAATGTTGTACGATGCGTTATTTCTTCTCGTAAAGAGTTTCCAATGCGTACGTATATGTCTTTACTCTGCAAAACTGTATTTCCTTATGAAGTGGTATTCTTACATATCCTTTCGAGAGAAAACTGTCCTGTGCCTTCTCTTTTGAGGCTACACACTTAGACATACACGCAACATGAAAGCTTTTCGACTTACAACGTGTTGTTTAGGAAAAACAAGATAATTTCGCACGATGCGGGATTTCCTTAAAACGTGATTTTCTGAAAAATTTTGACGAAAGAAAATTCTCCTTTTGGTTCTCTTTAGATGCTACATGTTAAGACGTACACGCCACAACAATTCTTTTCGAGATACAACGTGTAGTTTTGGAGATACAAGCTAATTTTGTACGATGCGTTATTTCTTCTCGTAAAGAGTTTCCAATGCGTACGTATATGTCTTTACTCTGCAAAACTGTATTTCCTTATGAAGTGGTATTCTTACATATCCTTTCGAGAGAAAACTGTCCTGTGCCTTCTCTTTTGAGGCTACACACTTAGACATACACGCAACATGAAAGCTTTTCGACTTACAACGTGTTGTTTAGGAAAAACAAGATAATTTCGCACGATGCGGGATTTCCTTAAAACGTGATTTTCTGAAAAATTTTGACGAAAGAAAATTCTCCTTTTGGTTCTCTTTAGATGCTACATGTTAAGACGTACACGCCACAACAATTCTTTTCGAGATACAACGTGTAGTTTTGGAGATACAAGCTAATTTTGTACGATGCGTTATTTCTTCTCGTAAAGAGTTTCCAATGCGTACGTATATGTCTTTACGCTGCAAAACTGTATTTCCTTATGAAGTGGTATTCTTACATATCCTTTCGAGAGAAAACTGTCCTGTGCCTTCTCTTTTGAGGCTACACACTTAGACATACACGCAACATGAAAGCTTTTCGACTTACAACGTGTTGTTTAGGAAAAACAAGATAATTTCGCACGATGCGGGATTTCCTTAAAACGTGATTTTCTGAAAAAATTTGACGAAAGAAAATTCTCCTTTTGGTTCTCTTTAGATGCTACATGTTAAGACGTACACGCCACAACAATTCTTTTCGAGATACAACGTGTAGTTTTGGAGATACAAGCTAATTTTGTACTATGCGTTATTTCTTCTCGTAAAGAGTTTCCAATGCGTACGTATATGTCTTTACTCTGCAAAACTGTATTTCCTTATGAAGTGGTATTCTTACATATCCTTTTGAGAGAAAACTGTCCTGTGCCTTCTCTTTTGAGGCTACACACTTAGACATACACGCAACATGAAAGCTTTTCGACTTACAACGTGTTGTTTAGGAAAAACAAGATAATTTCGCACGATGCGGGATTTCCTTAAAACGTGATTTTCTGAAAAATTTTGACGAAAGAAAATTCTCCTTTTGGTTCTCTTTAGATGCTACATGTTAAGACGTACACGCCACAACAATTCTTTTCGAGATACAACGTGTAGTTTTGGAGATACAAGCTAATTTTGTACGATGCGTTATTTCTTCTCGTAAAGAGTTTCCAATGCGTACGTATATGTCTTTACTCTGCAAAACTGTATTTCCTTATGAAGTGGTATTCTTACATATCCTTTCGAGAGAAAACTGTCCTGTGCCTTCTCTTTTGAGGCTACACACTTAGACATACACGCAACATGAAAGCTTTTCGACTTACAACGTGTTGTTTAGGAAAAACAAGATAATTTCGCACGATGCGGGATTTCCTTAAAACGTGATTTTCTGAAAAATTTTGACGAAAGAAAATTCTCCTTTTGGTTCTCTTTAGATGCTACATGTTAAGACGTACACGCCACAACAATTCTTTTCGAGATACAACGTGTAGTTTTGGAGATACAAGCTAATGTTGTACGATGCGTTATTTCTTCTCGTAAAGAGTTTCCAATGCGTAAGTATATGTCTTTACTCTGCAAAACTGTATTTCCTTATGAAGTGGTATTCTTACATATCCTTTCGAGAGAAAACTGTCCTGTGCCTTCTCTTTTGAGGCTACACACTTAGACATACACGCAACATGAAAGCTTTTCGACTTACAACGTGTTGTTTAGGAAAAACAAGATAATTTCGCACGATGCGGGATTTCCATAAAACGTGATTTTCTGAAAAATTTTGACGAAAGAAAATTCTCCTTTTGGTTCTCTTTAGATGCTACATGTTAAGACGTACACGCCACAACAATTCTTTTCGAGATACAACGTGTAGTTTTGGAGATACAAGCTAATTTTGTACGATGCGTTATTTCTTCTCGTAAAGAGTTTCCAATGCGTACGTATATGTCTTTACTCTGCAAAACTGTATTTCCTTATGAAGTGGTATTCTTATATATCCTTTCGAGAGAAAACTGTCCTGTGCCTTCTCTTTTGAGGCTACACACTTAGACATACACGCAACATGAAAGCTTTTCGACTTACAACGTGTTGTTTAGGAAAAACAAGATAATTTCGCACGATGCGGGATTTCCTTAAAACGTGATTTTCTGAAAAATTTTGACGAAAGAAAATTCTCCTTTTGGTTCTCTTTAGATGCTACATGTTAAGACGTACACGCCACAACAATTCTTTTCGAGATACAACGTGTAGTTTTGGAGATACAAGCTAATTTTGTACTATGCGTTATTTCTTCTCGTAAAGAGTTTCCAATGCGTACGTATATGTCTTTACTCTGCAAAACTGTATTTCCTTATGAAGTGGTATTCTTACATATCCTTTCGAGAGAAAACTGTCCTGTGCCTTCTCTTTTGAGGCTACACACTTAGACATACACGCAACATGAAAGCTTTTCGACTTACAACGTGTTGTTTAGGAAAAACAAGATAATTTCGCACGATGCGGGATTTCCTTAAAACGTGATTTTCTGAAACATTTTGACGAAAGAAAATTCTCCTTTTCGTTCTCTTTAGATGCTACATGTTAAGACGTACACGCCACAACAATTCTTTTCGAGATACAACGTGTAGTTTTGGAGATACAAGCTAATTTTGTACTATGCGTTATTTCTTCTCGTAAAGAGTTTCCAATGCGTACGTATATGTCTTTACTCTGCAAAACTGTATTTCCTTATGAAGTGGCATTCTTACATATCCTTTCGAGAGAAAACTGTCCTGTGCCTTCTCTTTTGAGGCTACACACTTAGACATACACGCAACATGAAAGCTTTTCGACTTACAACGTGTTGTTTAGGAAAAAACAAGATAATTTCGCACGATGCGGGATTTCCTTAAACGTGATTTTCTGAAAAATTTTGACGAAAGAAAATTCTCCTTTTGGTTCTCTTTAGATGCTACATGTTAAGACGTACACGCCACAACAATTCTTTTCGAGATACAACGTGTAGTTTTGGAGATACAAGCTAATTTTGTACGATGCGTTATTTCTTCTCGTAAAGAGTTTCCAATGCGTACGTATATGTCTTTACTCTGCAAAACTGTATTTCCTTATGAAGTGGTATTCTTACATATCCTTTCGAGAGAAAACTGTCCTGTGCCTTCTCTTTTGAGGCTACACACTTAGACATACACGCAACATGAAAGCTTTTCGACTTACAACGTGTTGTTTAGGAAAAACAAGATAATTTCGCACGATGCGGGATTTCCTTAAAACGTGATTTTCTGAAAAATTTTGACGAAAGAAAATTCTCCTTTTGGTTCTCTTCAGATGCTACATGTTAAGACGTACACGCCACAACAATTCTTTTCGAGATACAACGTGTAGTTTTGGAGATACAAGCTAATTTTGTACTATGCGTTATTTCTTCTCGTAAAGAGTTTCCAATGCGTACGTATATGTCTTTACTCTGCAAAACTGTATTTCCTTATGAAGTGGTATTCTTACATATCCTTTCGAGAGAAAACTGTCCTGTGCCTTCTCTTTTGAGGCTACACGCTTAGACATACATGCAACATGAAAGCTTTTCGACTTACAACGTGTTGTTTAGGAAAAACAAGATAATTTCGCACGATGCGGGATTTCCTTAAAACGTGATTTTCTGAAAAATTTTGACGAAAGAAAATTCTCCTTTTCGTTCTCTTTAGATGCTACATGTTAAGACGTACACGCCACAACAATTCTTTTCGAGATACAACGTGTAGTTTTGGAGATGCAAGCTAATTTTGTACTATGCGTTATTTCTTCTCGTAAAGAGTTTCCAATGCGTACGTATATGTCTTTACTCTGCAAAACTGTATTTCCTTATGAAGTGGTATTCTTACATATCCTTTCGAGAGAAAACTGTCCTGTGCCTTCTCTTTTGAGGCTACACACTTAGACATACACGCAACATGAAAGCTTTTCGACTTACAACGTGTTGTTTAGGAAAAACAAGATAATTTCGCACGATGCGGGATTTCCTTAAAACGTGATTTTCTGAAAAATTTTGACGAAAGAAAATTCTCCTTTTGGTTCTCTTTAGATGCTACATGTTAAGACGTACACGCCACAACAATTCTTTTCGAGATACAACGTGTAGTTTTGGAGATGCAAGCTAATTTTGTACTATGCGTTATTTCTTCTCGTAAAGAGTTTCCAATGCGTACGTATATGTCTTTACTCTGCAAAACTGTATTTCCTTATGAAGTGGTATTCTTACATATCCTTTCGAGAGAAAACTGTCCTGTGCCTTCTCTTTTGAGGCTACACACTTAGACATACACGCAACATGAAAGCTTTTCGACTTACAACGTGTTGTTTAGGAAAAACAAGATAATTTCGCACGATGCGGGATTTCCTTAAAACGTGATTTTCTGAAAAATTTTGACGAAAGAAAATTCTCCTTTTGGTTCTCTTTAGATGCTACATGTTAAGACGTACACGCCACAACAATTCTTTTCGAGATACAACGTGTAGTTTTGGAGATACAAGCTAATTTTGTACTATGCGTTATTTCTTCTCGTAAAGAGTTTCCAATGCGTACGTATATGTCTTTACTCTGCAAAACTGTATTTCCTTATGAAGTGGTATTCTTACATATCCTTTCGAGAGAAAACTGTCCTGTGCCTTCTCTTTTGAGGCGACACACTTAGGCATACACGCAACATGAAAGCTTTTCGACTTACAACGTGTTGTTTAGGAAAAACAAGATAATTTCGCACGATGCGGGATTTCCTTAAAACGTGATTTTCTGAAAAATTTTGACGAAAGAAAATTCTCCTTTTGGTTCTCTTTAGATGCTACATGTTAAGACGTACACGCCACAACAATTTTTTTCGAGATACAACGTGTAGTTTTGGAGATACAAGCTAATTTTGTACTATGCGTTATTTCTTCTCGTAAAGAGTTTCCAATGCGTACGTATATGTCTTTACTCTGCAAAACTGTATTTCCTTATGAAGTGGTATTCTTACATATCCTTTCGAGAGAAAACTGTCCTGTGCCTTCTCTTTTGAGGCTACACACTTAGACATACACGCAACATGAAAGCTTTTCGACTTACAACGTGTTGTTTAGGAAAAACAAGATAATTTCGCACGATGCGGGATTTCCTTAAAACGTGATTTTCTGAAAAATTTTGACGAAAGAAAATTCTCCTTTTGGTTCTCTTTAGATGCTACATGTTAAGACGTACATGCCACAACAATTCTTTTCGAGATACAACGTGTAGTTTTGGAGATGCAAGCTAATTTTGTACTATGCGTTATTTCTTCTCGTAAAGAGTTTCCAATGCGTACGTATATGTCTTTACTCTGCAAAACTGTATTTCCTTATGAAGTGGTATTCTTACATATCCTTTCGAGAGAAAACTGTCCTGTGCCTTCTCTTTTGAGGCTACACACTTAGACATACACGCAACATGAAAGCTTTTCGACTTACAACGTGTTGTTTAGGAAAAACAAGATAATTTCGCACGATGCGGGATTTCCTTAAAACGTGATTTTCTGAAAAATTTTGACGAAAGAAAATTCTCCTTTTCGTTCTCTTTAGATGCTACATGTTAAGACGTACACGCCACAACAATTCTTTTCGAGATACAACGTGTAGTTTTGGAGATGCAAGCTAATTTTGTACTATGCGTTATTTCTTCTCGTAAAGAGTTTCCAATGCGTACGTATATGTCTTTACTCTGCAAAACTGTATTTCCTTATGAAGTGGTATTCTTACATATCCTTTCGAGAGAAAACTGTCCTGTGCCTTCTCTTTTGAGGCTACACACTTAGACATACACGCAACATGAAAGCTTTTCGACTTACAACGTGTTGTTTAGGAAAAACAAGATAATTTCGCACGATGCGGGATTTCCTTAAAACGTGATTTTCTGAAAAATTTTGACGAAAGAAAATTCTCCTTTTGGTTCTCTTTAGATGCTACATGTTAAGACGTACACGCCACAACAATTCTTTTCGAGATACAACGTGTAGTTTTGGAGATACAAGCTAATTTTGTACTATGCGTTATTTCTTCTCGTAAAGAGTTTCCAATGCGTACGTATATGTCTTTACTCTGCAAAACTGTATTTCCTTATGAAGTGGTATTCTTACATATCCTTTCGAGAGAAAACTGTCCTGTGCCTTCTCTTTTGAGGCTACACACTTAGACATACACGCAACATGAAAGCTTTTCGACTTACAACGTGTTGTTTAGGAAAAACAAGATAATTTCGCACGATGCGGGATTTCCTTAAAACGTGATTTTCTGAAAAATTTTGACGAAAGAAAATTCTCCTTTTGGTTCTCTTTAGATGCTACATGTTAAGACGTACACACCACAACAATTCTTTTCGAGATACAACGTGTAGTTTTGGAGATACAAGCTAATTTTGTACTATGCGTTATTTCTTCTCGTAAAGAGTTTCCAATGCGTACGTATATGTCTTTACTCTGCAAAACTGTATTTCCTTATGAAGTGGTATTCTTACATATCCTTTCGAGAGAAAACTGTCCTGTGCCTTCTCTTTTGAGGCTACACACTTAGACATACACGCAACATGAAAGCTTTTCGACTTAAAACGTGTTGTTTAGGAAAAACAAGATAATTTCGCACGATGCGGGATTTCCTTAAAACGTGATTTTCTGAAAAATTTTGACGAAAGAAAATTCTCCTTTTGGTTCTCTTTAGATGCTACATGTTAAGACGTACACGCCACAACAATTCTTTTCGAGATACAACGTGTAGTTTTGGAGATACAAGCTAATTTTGTACTATGCGTTATTTCTTCTCGTAAAGAGTTTCCAATGCGTACGTATATGTCTTTACTCTGCAAAACTGTATTTCCTTATGAAGTGGTATTCTTACATATCCTTTCGAGAGAAAACTGTCCTGTGCCTTCTCTTTTGAGGCTACACACTTAGGCATACACGCAACATGAAAGCTTTTCGACTTACAACGTGTTGTTTAGGAAAAACAAGATAATTTCGCACGATGCGGGATTTCCTTAACACGTGATTTTCTGAAAAATTTTGACGAAAGAAAATTCTCCTTTTGGTTCTCTTTAGATGCTACATGTTAAGACGTACACGCCACAACAATTCTTTTCGAGATACAACGTGTAGTTTTGGAGATGCAAGCTAATTTTGTACTATGCGTTATTTCTTCTCGTAAAGAGTTTCCAAAATGCGTACGTATATGTCTTTACTCTGCAAAACTGTATTTCCTTATGAAGTGGTATTCTTACATATCCTTTCGAGAGAAAACTGTCCTGTGCCTTCTCTTTTGAGGCTACACACTTAGACATACACGCAACATGAAAGCTTTTCGACTTACAACGTGTTGTTTAGGAAAAACAAGATAATTTCGCACGATGCGGGATTTCCTTAAAACGTGATTTTCTGAAAAATTTTGACGAAAGAAAATTCTCCTTTTGGTTCTCTTTAGATGCTACATGTTAAGACGTACACGCCACAACAATTCTTTTCGAGATACAACGTGTAGTTTTGGAGATGCAAGCTAATTTTGTACTATGCGTTATTTCTTCTCGTAAAGAGTTTCCAATGCGTACGTATATGTCTTTACTCTGCAAAACTGTATTTCCTTATGAAGTGGTATTCTTACATATCCTTTCGAGAGAAAACTGTCCTGTGCCTTCTCTTTTGAGGCTACACACTTAGGCATACACGCAACATGAAAGCTTTTCGACTTACAACGTGTTGTTTAGGAAAAACAAGATAATTTCGCACGATGCGGGATTTCCTTAAAACGTGATTTTCTGAAAAATTTTGACGAAAGGAAATTCTCCTTTTGGTTCTCTTTAGATGCTACATGTTAAGACGTACACGCCACAACAATTCTTTTCGAGATACAACGTGTAGTTTTGGAGATACAAGCTAATTTTGTACTATGCGTTATTTCTTCTCGTAAAGAGTTTCCAATGCGTACGTATATGTCTTTACTCTGCAAAACTGTATTTCCTTATGAAGTGGTATTCTTACATATCCTTTCGAGAGAAAACTGTCCTGTGCCTTCTCTTTTGAGGCTACACACTTAGACATACACGCAACATGAAAGCTTTTCGACTTACAACGTGTTGTTTAGGAAAAACAAGATAATTTCGCACGATGCGGGATTTCCTTAAAACGTGATTTTCTGAAAAATTTTGACGAAAGAAAATTCTCCTTTTGGTTCTCTTTAGATGCTACATGTTAAGACGTACACGCCACAACAATTCTTTTCGAGATACAACGTGTAGTTTTGGAGATACAAGCTAATTTTGTACTATGCGTTATTTCTTCTCGTAAAGAGTTTCCAATGCGTACGTATATGTCTTTACTCTGCAAAACTGTATTTCCTTATGAAGTGGTATTCTTACATATCCTTTCGAGAGAAAACTGTCCTGTGCCTTCTCTTTTGAGGCTACACACTTAGACATACACGCAACATGAAAGCTTTTCGACTTACAACGTGTTGTTTAGGAAAAACAAGATAATTTCGCACGATGCAGGATTTCCTTAAAACGTGATTTTCTGAAAAATTTTGACGAAAGAAAATTCTCCTTTTGGTTCTCTTTAGATGCTACATGTTAAGACGTACACGCCACAACAATTCTTTTCGAGATACAACGTGTAGTTTTGGAGATACAAGCTAATTTTGTACTATGCGTTATTTCTTCTCGTAAAGAGTTTCCAATGCGTACGTATATGTCTTTACTCTGCAAAACTGTATTTCCTTATGAAGTGGTATTCTTACATATCCTTTCGAGAGAAAACTGTCCTGTGCCTTCTCTTTTGAGGCTACACACTTAGACATACACGCAACATGAAAGCTTTTCGACTTACAACGTGTTGTTTAGGAAAAACAAGATAATTTCGCAGGATGCGGGATTTCCTTAAAACGTGATTTTCTGAAAAATTTTGACGAAAGAAAATTCTCCTTTTGGTTCTCTTTAGATGCTACATGTTAAGACGTACACGCCACAACAATTCTTTTCGAGATACAACGTGTAGTTTTGGAGATACAAGCTAATTTTGTACGATGCGTTATTTCTTCTCGTAAAGAGTTTCCAATGCGTACGTATATGTCTTTACTCTGCAAAACTGTATTTCCTTATGAAGTGGTATTCTTACATATCCTTTCGAGAGAAAACTGTCCTGTGCCTTCTCTTTTGAGGCTACACACTTAGACATACACGCAACATGAAAGCTTTTCGACTTACAACGTGTTGTTTAGGAAAAACAAGATAATTTCGCACGATGCGGGATTTCCTTAAAACGTGATTTTCTGAAAAATTTTGACGAAAGAAAATTCTCCTTTTGGTTCTCTTTAGATGCTACATGTTAAGACGTACACGCCACAACAATTCTTTTCGAGATACAACGTGTAGTTTTGGAGATACAAGCTAATTTTGTACTATGCGTT
Organism: Apodemus sylvaticus; assembly: GCF_947179515.1. NCBI lineage: Eukaryota > Metazoa > Chordata > Mammalia > Rodentia > Muridae > Apodemus > Apodemus sylvaticus. Next base: position 92,365 of record NW_026263061.1, on the reverse strand, counting down.
ATTTCTTCTCGTAAAGAGTTTCCAATGCGTACGTATATGTCTTTACTCTGCAAAACTGTATTTCCTTATGAAGTGGTATTCTTACATATCCTTTCGAGAGAAAACTGTCCTGTGCCTTCTCTTTTGAGGCTACACACCTAGACATACACGCAACATGAAAGCTTTTCGACTTACAACGTGTTGTTTAGGAAAAACAAGATAATTTCGCACGAAGCGGGATTTCCTTAAAACGTGATTTTCTGAAAAATTTTGACGAAAGAAAATTCTCCTTTTGGTTCTCTTTAGATGCTACATGTTAAGACGTACACGCCACAACAATTCTTTTCGAGATACAACGTGTAGTTTTGGAGATACAAGCTAATTTTGTACTATGCGTTATTTCTTCTCGTAAAGAGTTTCCAATGCGTACGTATATGTCTTTACTCTGCAAAACTGTATTTCCTTATGAAGTGGTATTCTTACATATCCTTTCGAGAGAAAACTGTCCTGTGCCTTCTCTTTTGAGGCTACACACTTAGACATACACGCAACATGAAAGCTTTTCGACTTACAACGTGTTGTTTAGGAAAAACAAGATAATTTCGCACGATGCGGGATTTCCTTAACACGTGATTTTCTGAAAAATTTTGACGAAAGAAAATTCTCCTTTTGGTTCTCTTTAGATGCTACATGTTAAGACGTACACGCCACAACAATTCTTTTCGAGATACAACGTGTAGTTTTGGAGATACAAGCTAATTTTGTACTATGCGTTATTTCTTCTCGTAAAGAGTTTCCAATGCGTACGTATATGTCTTTACTCTGCAAAACTGTATTTCCTTATGAAGTGGTATTCTTACATATCCTTTCGAGAGAAAACTGTCCTGTGCCTTCTCTTTTGAGGCTACACACTTAGACATACACGCAACATGAAAGCTTTTCGACTTACAACGTGTTGTTTAGGAAAAACAAGATAATTTCGCACGATGCGGGATTTCCTTAAAACGTGATTTTCTGAAAAATTTTGACGAAAGAAAATTCTCCTTTTGGTTCTCTTTAGATGCTACATGTTAAGACGTACACGCCACAACAATTCTTTTCGAGATACAACGTGTAGTTTTGGAGATACAAGCTAATTTTGTACTATGCGTTATTTCTTCTCGTAAAGAGTTTCCAATGCGTACGTATATGTCTTTACTCTGCAAAACTGTATTTCCTTATGAAGTGGTATTCTTACATATCCTTTCGAGAGAAAACTGTCCTGTGCCTTCTCTTTTGAGGCTACACACTTAGACATACACGCAACATGAAAGCTTTTCGACTTACAACGTGTTGTTTAGGAAAAACAAGATAATTTCGCACGATGCGGGATTTCCTTAACACGTGATTTTCTGAAAAATTTTGACGAAAGAAAATTCTCCTTTTGGTTCTCTTTAGATGCTACATGTTAAGACGTACACGCCACAACAATTCTTTTCGAGATACAACGTGTAGTTTTGGAGATACAAGCTAATTTTGTACTATGCGTTATTTCTTCTCGTAAAGAGTTTCCAATGCGTACGTATATGTCTTTACTCTGCAAAACTGTATTTCCTTATGAAGTGGTATTCTTACATATCCTTTCGAGAGAAAACTGTCCTGTGCCTTCTCTTTTGAGGCTACACACTTAGACATACACGCAACATGAAAGCTTTTCGACTTACAACGTGTTGTTTAGGAAAAACAAGATAATTTCGCACGATGCGGGATTTCCTTAACACGTGATTTTCTGAAAAATTTTGACGAAAGAAAATTCTCCTTTTGGTTCTCTTTAGATGCTACATGTTAAGACGTACACGCCACAACAATTCTTTTCGAGATACAACGTGTAGTTTTGGAGATACAAGCTAATTTTGTACTATGCGTTATTTCTTCTCGTAAAGAGTTTCCAATGCGTACGTATATGTCTTTACTCTGCAAAACTGTATTTCCTTATGAAGTGGTATTCTTACATATCCTTTCGAGAGAAAACTGTCCTGTGCCTTCTCTTTTGAGGCTACACACTTAGACATACACGCAACATGAAAGCTTTTCGACTTACAACGTGTTGTTTAGGAAAAACAAGATAATTTCGCACGATGCGGGATTTCCTTAAAACGTGATTTTCTGAAAAATTTTGACGAAAGAAAATTCTCCTTTTGGTTCTCTTTAGATGCTACATGTTAAGACGTACACGCCACAACAATTCTTTTCGAGATACAACGTGTAGTTTTGGAGATACAAGCTAATTTTGTACTATGCGTTATTTCTACTCGTAAAGAGTTTCCAATACGTACGTATATGTCTTTACTCTGCAAAACTGTATTTCCTTATGAAGTGGTATTCTTACATATCCTTTCGAGAGAAAACTGTCCTGTGCCTTCTCTTTTGAGGCTACACACTTAGACATACACGCAACATGAAAGCTTTTCGACTTACAACGTGTTGTTTAGGAAAAACAAGATAATTTCGCACGATGCGGGATTTCCTTAAAACGTGATTTTCTGAAAAATTTTGACGAAAGAAAATTCTCCTTTTGGTTCTCTTTAGATGCTACATGTTAAGACGTACACGCCACAACAATTCTTTTCGAGATACAACGTGTAGTTTTGGAGATACAAGCTAATTTTGTACTATGCGTTATTTCTTCTCGTAAAGAGTTTCCAATGCGTACGTATATGTCTTTACTCTGCAAAACTGTATTTCCTTATGAAGTGGTATTCTTACATATCCTTTCGAGAGAAAACTGTCCTGTGCCTTCTCTTTTGAGGCTACACACTTAGACATACACGCAACATGAAAGCTTTTCGACTTACAACGTGTTGTTTAGGAAAAACAAGATAATTTCGCACGATGCGGGATTTCCTTAAAACGTGATTTTCTGAAAAATTTTGACGAAAGAAAATTCTCCTTTTGGTTCTCTTTAGATGCTACATGTTAAGACGTACACGCCACAACAATTCTTTTCGAGATACAACGTGTAGTTTTGGAGATACAAGCTAATTTTGTACTATGCGTTATTTCTTCTCGTAAAGAGTTTCCAATGCGTACGTATATGTCTTTACTCTGCAAAACTGTATTTCCTTATGAAGTGGTATTCTTACATATCCTTTCGAGAGAAAACTGTCCTGTGCCTTCTCTTTTGAGGCTACACACTTAGACATACACGCAACATGAAAGCTTTTCGACTTACAACGTGTTGTTTAGGAAAAACAAGATAATTTCGCACGATGCGGGATTTCCTTAAAACGTGATTTTCTGAAAAATTTTGACGAAAGAAAATTCTCCTTTTGGTTCTCTTTAGATGCTACATGTTAAGACGTACACGCCACAACAATTCTTTTCGAGATACAACGTGTAGTTTTGGAGATACAAGCTAATTTTGTACGATGCGTTATTTCTTCTCGTAAAGAGTTTCCAATGCGTACGTATATGTCTTTACTCTGCAAAACTGTATTTCCTTATGAAGTGGTATTCTTACATATCCTTTCGAGAGAAAACTGTCCTGTGCCTTCTCTTTTGAGGCTACACACTTAGACATACACGCAACATGAAAGCTTTTCGACTTACAACGTGTTGTTTAGGAAAAACAAGATAATTTCGCACGATGCGGGATTTCCTTAAAACGTGATTTTCTGAAAAATTTTGACGAAAGAAAATTCTCCTTTTGGTTCTCTTTAGACGCTACATGTTAAGACGTACACGCCACAACAATTCTTTTCGAGATACAACGTGTAGTTTTGGAGATACAAGCTAATTTTGTACGATGCGTTATTTCTTCTCGTAAAGAGTTTCCAATGCGTACGTATATGTCTTTACTCTGCAAAACTGTATTTCCTTATGAAGTGGTATTCTTACATATCCTTTCGAGAGAAAACTGTCCAGTGCCTTCTCTTTTGAGGCTACACACTTAGACATACACGCAACATGAAAGCTTTTCGACTTACAACGTGTTGTTTAGGAAAAACAAGATAATTTCGCACGATGCGGGATTTCCTTAAAACGTGATTTTCTGAAAAATTTTGACGAAAGAAAATTCTCCTTTTGGTTCTCTTTAGATGCTACATGTTAAGACGTACACGCCACAACAATTCTTTTCGAGATACAACGTGTAGTTTTGGAGATACAAGCTAATTTTGTACGATGCGTTATTTCTTCTCGTAAAGAGTTTCCAATGCGTACGTATATGTCTTTACTCTGCAAAACTGTATTTCCTTATGAAGTGGTATTCTTACATATCCTTTCGAGAGAAAACTGTCCTGTGCCTTCTCTTTTGAGGCTACACACTTAGACATACACGCAACATGAAAGCTTTTCGACTTACAACGTGTTGTTTAGGAAAAACAAGATAATTTCGCACGATGCGGGATTTCCTTAAAACGTGATTTTCTGAAAAATTTTGACGAAAGAAAATTCTCCTTTTGGTTCTCTTTAGATGCTACATGTTAAGAAGTACACGCCACAACAATTCTTTTCGAGATACAACGTGTAGTTTTGGAGATACAAGCTAATTTTGTACGATGCGTTATTTCTTCTCGTAAAGAGTTTCCAATGCGTACGTATATGTCTTTACTCTGCAAAACTGTATTTCCTTATGAAGTGGTATTCTTACATATCCTTTCGAGAGAAAACTGTCCTGTGCCTTCTCTTTTGAGGCTACACACTTAGACATACACGCAACATGAAAGCTTTTCGACTTACAACGTGTTGTTTAGGAAAAACAAGATAACTTCGCACGATGCGGGATTTCCTTAAAACGTGATTTTCTGAAAAATTTTGACGAAAGAAAATTCTCCTTTTGGTTCTCTTTAGATGCTACATGTTAAGACGTACACGCCACAACAATTCTTTTCGAGATACAACGTGTAGTTTTGGAGATACAAGCTAATTTTGTACGATGCGTTATTTCTTCTCGTAAAGAGTTTCCAATGCGTACGTATATGTCTTTACTCTGCAAAACTGTATTTCCTTATGAAGTGGTATTCTTACATATCCTTTCGAGAGAAAACTGTCCTGTGCCTTCTCTTTTGAGGCTACACACTTAGACATACACGCAACATGAAAGCTTTTCGACTTACAACGTGTTGTTTAGGAAAAACAAGATAATTTCGCACGATGCGGGATTTCCTTAAAACGTGATTTTCTGAAAAATTTTGACGAAAGAAAATTCTCCTTTTGGTTCTCTTTAGACGCTACATGTTAAGACGTACACGCCACAACAATTCTTTTCGAGATACAACGTGTAGTTTTGGAGATACAAGCTAATTTTGTACGATGCCGTTATTTCTTCTCGTAAAGAGTTTCCAATGCGTACGTATATGTCTTTACTCTGCAAAACTGTATTTCCTTATGAAGTGGTATTCTTACATATCCTTTCGAGAGAAAACTGTCCTGTGCCTTCTCTTTTGAGGCTACACACTTAGACATACACGCAACATGAAAGCTTTTCGACTTACAACGTGTTGTTTAGGAAAAACAAGATAATTTCGCACGATGCGGGATTTCCTTAAAAACGTGATTTTCTGAAAAATTTTGACGAAAGAAAATTCTCCTTTTGGTTCTCTTTAGATGCTACATGTTAAGACGTACACGCCACAACAATTCTTTTCGAGATACAACGTGTAGTTTTGGAGATACAAGCTAATTTTGTACGATGCGTTATTTCTTCTCGTAAAGAGTTTCCAATGCGTACGTATATGTCTTTACTCTGCAAAACTGTATTTCCTTATGAAGTGGTATTCTTACATATCCTTTCGAGAGAAAACTGTCCTGTGCCTTCTCTTTTGAGGCTACACACTTAGACATACACGCAACATGAAAGCTTTTCGACTTACAACGTGTTGTTTAGGAAAAACAAGATAATTTCGCACGATGCGGGATTTCCTTAAAACGTGATTTTCTGAAAAATTTTGACGAAAGAAAATTCTCCTTTTGGTTCTCTTTAGATGCTACATGTTAAGACGTACACGCCACAACAATTCTTTTCGAGATACAACGTGTAGTTTTGGAGATACAAGCTAATTTTGTACGATGCGTTATTTCTTCTCGTAAAGAGTTTCCAATGCGTACGTATATGTCTTTACTCTGCAAAACTGTATTTCCTTATGAAGTGGTATTCTTACATATCCTTTCGAGAGAAAACTGTCCTGTGCCTTCTCTTTTGAGGCTACACACTTAGACATACACGCAACATGAAAGCTTTTCGACTTACAACGTGTTGTTTAGGAAAAACAAGATAACTTCGCACGATGCGGGATTTCCTTAAAACGTGATTTTCTGAAAAATTTTGACGAAAGAAAATTCTCCTTTTGGTTCTCTTTAGATGCTACATGTTAAGACGTACACGCCACAACAATTCTTTTCGAGATACAACGTGTAGTTTTGGAGATACAAGCTAATTTTGTACGATGCGTTATTTCTTCTCGTAAAGAGTTTCCAATGCGTACGTATATGTCTTTACTCTGCAAAACTGTATTTCCTTATGAAGTGGTATTCTTACATATCCTTTCGAGAGAAAACTGTCCTGTGCCTTCTCTTTTGAGGCTACACACTTAGACATACACGCAACATGAAAGCTTTTCGACTTACAACGTGTTGTTTAGGAAAAACAAGATAATTTCGCACGATGCGGGATTTCCTTAAAACGTGATTTTCTGAAAAATTTTGACGAAAGAAAATTCTCCTTTTGGTTCTCTTTAGACGCTACATGTTAAGACGTACACGCCACAACAATTCTTTTCGAGATACAACGTGTAGTTTTGGAGATACAAGCTAATTTTGTACGATGCGTTATTTCTTCTCGTAAAGAGTTTCCAATGCGTACGTATATGTCTTTACTCTGCAAAACTGTATTTCCTTATGAAGTGGTATTCTTACATATCCTTTCGAGAGAAAACTGTCCAGTGCCTTCTCTTTTGAGGCTACACACTTAGACATACACGCAACATGAAAGCTTTTCGACTTACAACGTGTTGTTTAGGAAAAACAAGATAATTTCGCACGATGCGGGATTTCCTTAAAACGTGATTTTCTGAAAAATTTTGACGAAAGAAAATTCTCCTTTTGGTTCTCTTTAGATGCTACATGTTAAGACGTACACGCCACAACAATTCTTTTCGAGATACAACGTGTAGTTTTGGAGATACAAGCTAATTTTGTACGATGCGTTATTTCTTCTCGTAAAGAGTTTCCAATGCGTACGTATATGTCTTTACTCTGCAAAACTGTATTTCCTTATGAAGTGGTATTCTTACATATCCTTTCGAGAGAAAACTGTCCTGTGCCTTCTCTTTTGAGGCTACACACTTAGACATACACGCAACATGAAAGCTTTTCGACTTACAACGTGTTGTTTAGGAAAAACAAGATAATTTCGCACGATGCGGGATTTCCTTAAAACGTGATTTTCTGAAAAATTTTGACGAAAGAAAATTCTCCTTTTGGTTCTCTTTAGATGCTACATGTTAAGAAGTACACGCCACAACAATTCTTTTCGAGATACAACGTGTAGTTTTGGAGATACAAGCTAATTTTGTACGATGCGTTATTTCTTCTCGTAAAGAGTTTCCAATGCGTACGTATATGTCTTTACTCTGCAAAACTGTATTTCCTTATGAAGTGGTATTCTTACATATCCTTTCGAGAGAAAACTGTCCTGTGCCTTCTCTTTTGAGGCTACACACTTAGACATACACGCAACATGAAAGCTTTTCGACTTACAACGTGTTGTTTAGGAAAAACAAGATAACTTCGCACTATGCGGGATTTCCTTAAAACGTGATTTTCTGAAAAATTTTGACGAAAGAAAATTCTCCTTTTGGTTCTCTTTAGATGCTACATGTTAAGACGTACACGCCACAACAATTCTTTTCGAGATACAACGTGTAGTTTTGGAGATACAAGCTAATTTTGTACGATGCGTTATTTCTTCTCGTAAAGAGTTTCCAATGCGTACGTATATGTCTTTACTCTGCAAAACTGTATTTCCTTATGAAGTGGTATTCTTACATATCCTTTCGAGAGAAAACTGTCCTGTGCCTTCTCTTTTGAGGCTACACACTTAGACATACACGCAACATGAAAGCTTTTCGACTTACAACGTGTTGTTTAGGAAAAACAAGATAATTTCGCACGATGCGGGATTTCCTTAAAACGTGATTTTCTGAAAAATTTTGACGAAAGAAAATTCTCCTTTTGGTTCTCTTTAGACGCTACATGTTAAGACGTACACGCCACAAACAATTCTTTTCGAGATACAACGTGTAGTTTTGGAGATACAAGCTAATTTTGTACGATGCGTTATTTCTTCTCGTAAAGAGTTTCCAATGCGTACGTATATGTCTTTACTCTGCAAAACTGTATTTCCTTATGAAGTGGTATTCTTACATATCCTTTCGAGAGAAAACTGTCCTGTGCCTTCTCTTTTGAGGCTACACACTTAGACATACACGCAACATGAAAGCTTTTCGACTTACAACGTGTTGTTTAGGAAAAACAAGATAATTTCGCACGATGCGGGATTTCCTTAAAACGTGATTTTCTGAAAAATTTTGACGAAAGAAAATTCTCCTTTTGGTTCTCTTTAGATGCTACATGTTAAGACGTACACGCCACAACAATTCTTTTCGAGATACAACGTGTAGTTTTGGAGATACAAGCTAATTTTGTACGATGCGTTATTTCTTCTCGTAAAGAGTTTCCAATGCGTACGTATATGTCTTTACTCTGCAAAACTGTATTTCCTTATGAAGTGGTATTCTTACATATCCTTTCGAGAGAAAACTGTCCTGTGCCTTCTCTTTTGAGGCTACACACTTAGACATACACGCAACATGAAAGCTTTTCGACTTACAACGTGTTGTTTAGGAAAAACAAGATAATTTCGCACGATGCGGGATTTCCTTAAAACGTGATTTTCTGAAAAATTTTGACGAAAGAAAATTCTCCTTTTGGTTCTCTTTAGATGCTACATGTTAAGACGTACACGCCACAACAATTCTTTTCGAGATACAACGTGTAGTTTTGGAGATACAAGCTAATTTTGTACGATGCGTTATTTCTTCTCGTAAAGAGTTTCCAATGCGTACGTATATGTCTTTACTCTGCAAAACTGTATTTCCTTATGAAGTGGTATTCTTACATATCCTTTCGAGAGAAAACTGTCCTGTGCCTTCTCTTTTGAGGCTACACACTTAGACATACACGCAACATGAAAGCTTTTCGACTTACAACGTGTTGTTTAGGAAAAACAAGATAACTTCGCACGATGCGGGATTTCCTTAAAACGTGATTTTCTGAAAAATTTTGACGAAAGAAAATTCTCCTTTTGGTTCTCTTTAGATGCTACATGTTAAGACGTACACGCCACAACAATTCTTTTCGAGATACAACGTGTAGTTTTGGAGATACAAGCTAATTTTGTACGATGCGTTATTTCTTCTCGTAAAGAGTTTCCAATGCGTACGTATATGTCTTTACTCTGCAAAACTGTATTTCCTTATGAAGTGGTATTCTTACATATCCTTTCGAGAGAAAACTGTCCTGTGCCTTCTCTTTTGAGGCTACACACTTAGACATACACGCAACATGAAAGCTTTTCGACTTACAACGTGTTGTTTAGGAAAAACAAGATAATTTCGCACGATGCGGGATTTCCTTAAAACGTGATTTTCTGAAAAATTTTGACGAAAGAAAATTCTCCTTTTGGTTCTCTTTAGATGCTACATGTTAAGACGTACACGCCACAACAATTCTTTTCGAGATACAACGTGTAGTTTTGGAGATACAAGCTAATTTTGTACGATGCGTTATTTCTTCTCGTAAAGAGTTTCCAATGCGTACGTATATGTCTTTACTCTGCAAAACTGTATTTCCTTATGAAGTGGTATTCTTACATATCCTTTCGAGAGAAAACTGTCCTGTGCCTTCTCTTTTGAGGCTACACACTTAGACATACACGCAACATGAAAGCTTTTCGACTTACAACGTGTTGTTTAGGAAAAACAAGATAATTTCGCACGATGCGGGATTTCCTTAAAACGTGATTTTCTGAAAAATTTTGACGAAAGAAAATTCTCCTTTTGGTTCGCTTTAGATGCTACATGTTAAGACGTACACGCCACAACAATTCTTTTCGAGATACAACGTGTAGTTTTGGAGATACAAGCTAATTTTGTACGATGCGTTATTTCTTCTCGTAAAGAGTTTCCAATGCGTACGTATATGTCTTTACTCTGCAAAACTGTATTTCCTTATGAAGTGGTATTCTTACATATCCTTTCGAGAGAAAACTGTCCTGTGCCTTCTCTTTTGAGGCTACACACTTAGACATACACGCAACATGAAAGCTTTTCGACTTACAACGTGTTGTTTAGGAAAAACAAGATAATTTCGCACGATGCGGGATTTCCTTAAAACGTGATTTTCTGAAAAATTTTGACGAAAGAAAATTCTCCTTTTGGTTCTCTTTAGATGCTACATGTTAAGACGTACACGCCACAACAATTCTTTTCGAGATACAACGTGTAGTTTTGGAGATACAAGCTAATTTTGTACGATGCGTTATTTCTTCTCGTAAAGAGTTTCCAATGCGTACGTATATGTCTTTACTCTGCAAAACTGTATTTCCTTATGAAGTGGTATTCTTACATATCCTTTCGAGAGAAAACTGTCCTGTGCCTTCTCTTTTGAGGCTACACACTTAGACATACACGCAACATGAAAGCTTTTCGACTTACAACGTGTTGTTTAGGAAAAACAAGATAATTTCGCACGATGCGGGATTTCCTTAAAACGTGATTTTCTGAAAAATTTTGACGAAAGAAAATTCTCCTTTTGGTTCTCTTTAGATGCTACATGTTAAGACGTACACGCCACAACAATTCTTTTCGAGATACAACGTGTAGTTTTGGAGATACAAGCTAATTTTGTACGATGCGTTATTTCTTCTCGTAAAGAGTTTCCAATGCGTACGTATATGTCTTTACTCTGCAAAACTGTATTTCCTTATGAAGTGGTATTCTTACATATCCTTTCGAGAGAAAACTGTCCTGTGCCTTCTCTTTTGAGGCTACACACTTAGACATACACGCAACATGAAAGCTTTTCGACTTACAACTTGTTGTTTAGGAAAAACAAGATAATTTCGCACGATGCGGGATTTCCTTAAAACGTGATTTTCTGAAAAATTTTGACGAAAGAAAATTCTCCTTTTGGTTCGCTTTAGATGCTACATGTTAAGACGTACACGCCACAACAATTCTTTTCGAGATACAACGTGTAGTTTTGGAGATACAAGCTAATTTTGTACGATGCGTTATTTCTTCTCGTAAAGAGTTTCCAATGCGTACGTATATGTCTTTACTCTGCAAAACTGTATTTCCTTATGAAGTGGTATTCTTACATATCCTTTCGAGAGAAAACTGTCCTGTGCCTTCTCTTTTGAGGCTACACACTTAGACATACACGCAACATGAAAGCTTTTCGACTTACAACGTGTTGTTTAGGAAAAACAAGATAATTTCGCACGATGCGGGATTTCCTTAAAACGTGATTTTCTGAAAAATTTTGACGAAAGAAAATTCTCCTTTTGGTTCGCTTTAGATGCTACATGTTAAGACGTACACGCCACAACAATTCTTTTCGAGATACAACGTGTAGTTTTGGAGATACAAGCTAATTTTGTACGATGCGTTATTTCTTCTCCTAAAGAGTTTCCAATGCGTACGTATATGTCTTTACTCTGCAAAACTGTATTTCCTTATGAAGTGGTATTCTTACATATCCTTTCGAGAGAAAACTGTCCTGTGCCTTCTCTTTTGAGGCTACACACTTAGACATACACGCAACATGAAAGCTTTTCGACTTACAACGTGTTGTTTAGGAAAAACAAGATAATTTCGCACGATGCGGGATTTCCTTAAAACGTGATTTTCTGAAAAATTTTGACGAAAGAAAATTCTCCTTTTGGTTCTCTTTAGATGCTACATGTTAAGACGTACACGCCACAACAATTCTTTTCGAGATACAACGTGTAGTTTTGGAGATACAAGCTAATTTTGTACGATGCGTTATTTCTTCTCCTAAAGAGTTTCCAATGTGTACGTATATGTCTTTACTCTGCAAAACTGTATTTCCTTATGAAGTGGTATTCTTACATATCCTTTCGAGAGAAAACTGTCCTGTGCCTTCTCTTTTGAGGCTACACACTTAGACATACACGCAACATGAAAGCTTTTTGACTTACAACGTGTTGTTTAGGAAAAACAAGATAATTTCGCACGATGCGGGATTTCCTTAAAACGTGATTTTCTGAAAAATTTTGACGAAAGAAAATTCTCCTTTTGGTTCTCTTTAGATGCTACATGTTAAGACGTACACGCCACAACAATTCTTTTCGAGATACAACGTGTAGTTTTGGAGATACAAGCTAATTTTGTACGATGCGTTATTTCTTCTCGTAAAGAGTTTCCAATGCGTACGTATATGTCTTTACTCTGCAAAACTGTATTTCCTTATGAAGTGGTATTCTTACATATCCTTTCGAGAGAAAACTGTCCTGTGCCTTCTCTTTTGAGGCTACACACTTAGACATACACGCAACATGAAAGCTTTTCGACTTACAACGTGTTGTTTAGGAAAAACAAGATAATTTCGCACGATGCGGGATTTCCTTAAAACGTGATTTTCTGAAAAATTTTGACGAAAGAAAATTCTCCTTTTGGTTCTCTTTAGATGCTACATGTTAAGACGTACACGCCACAACAATTCTTTTCGAGATACAACGTGTAGTTTTGGAGATACAAGCTAATTTTGTACGATGCGTTATTTCTTCTCGTAAAGAGTTTCCAATGCGTACGTATATGTCTTTACTCTGCAAAACTGTATTTCCTTATGAAGTGGTATTCTTACATATCCTTTCGAGAGAAAACTGTCCTGTGCCTTCTCTTTTGAGGCTACACACTTAGACATACACGCAACATGAAAGCTTTTCGACTTACAACGTGTTGTTTAGGAAAAACAAGATAATTTCGCACGATGTGGGATTTCGTTAAAACGTGATTTTCTGAAAAATTTTGACGAAAGAAAATTCTCCTTTTGGTTCTCTTTAGATGCTACATGTTAAGACGTACACGCCACAACAATTCTTTTCGAGATACAACGTGTAGTTTTGGAGATACAAGCTAATTTTGTACGATGCGTTATTTCTTCTCGTAAAGAGTTTCCAATGCGTACGTATATGTCTTTACTCTGCAAAACTGTATTTCCTTATGAAGTGGTATTCTTACATATCCTTTCGAGAGAAAACTGTCCTGTGCCTTCTCTTTTGAGGCTACACACTTAGACATACACGCAACATGAAAGCTTTTCGACTTACAACGTGTTGTTTAGGAAAAACAAGATAACTTCGCACGATGCGGGATTTCCTTAAAACGTGATTTTCTGAAAAATTTTGACGAAAGAAAATTCTCCTTTTGGTTCTCTTTAGATGCTACATGTTAAGACGTACACGCCACAACAATTCTTTTCGAGATACCACGTGTAGTTTTGGAGATACAAGCTAATTTTGTACGATGCGTTATTTCTTCTCGTAAAGAGTTTCCAATGCGTACGTATATGTCTTTACTCTGCAAAACTGTATTTCCTTATGAAGTGGTATTCTTACATATCCTTTCGAGAGAAAACTGTCCTGTGCCTTCTCTTTTGAGGCTACACACTTAGACATACACGCAACATGAAAGCTTTTCGACTTACAACGTGTTGTTTAGGAAAAACAAGATAATTTCGCACGATGCGGGATTTCCTTAAAACGTGATTTTCTGAAAAATTTTGACGAAAGAAAATTCTCCTTTTGGTTCTCTTTAGATGCTACATGTTAAGACGTACACGCCACAACAATTCTTTTCGAGATACAACGTGTAGTTTTGGAGATACAAGCTAATTTTGTACGATGCGTTATTTCTTCTCGTAAAGAGTTTCCAATGCGTACGTATATGTCTTTACTCTGCAAAACTGTATTTCCTTATGAAGTGGTATTCTTACATATCCTTTCGAGAGAAAATTGTCCTGTGCCTTCTCTTTTGAGGCTACACACTTAGACATACACGCAACATGAAAGCTTTTCGACTTACAACGTGTTGTTTAGGAAAAACAAGATAATTTCGCACGATGCGGGATTTCCTTAAAACGTGATTTTCTGAAAAATTTTGACGAAAGAAAATTCTCCTTTTGGTTCTCTTTAGATGCTACATGTTAAGACGTACACGCCACAACAATTCTTTTCGAGATACAACGTGTAGTTTTGGAGATACAAGCTAATTTTGTACGATGCGTTATTTCTTCTCGTAAAGAGTTTCCAATGCGTACGTATATGTCTTTACTCTGCAAAACTGTATTTCCTTATGAAGTGGTATTCTTACATATCCTTTCGAGAGAAAACTGTCCTGTGCCTTCTCTTTTGAGGCTACACACTTAGACATACACGCAACATGAAAGCTTTTCGACTTACAACGTGTTGTTTAGGAAAAACAAGATAACTTCGCACGATGCGGGATTTCCTTAAAACGTGATTTTCTGAAAAATTTTGACGAAAGAAAATTCTCCTTTTGGTTCTCTTTAGATGCTACATGTTAAGACGTACACGCCACAACAATTCTTTTCGAGATACCACGTGTAGTTTTGGAGATACAAGCTAATTTTGTACGATGCGTTATTTCTTCTCGTAAAGAGTTTCCAATGCGTACGTATATGTCTTTACTCTGCAAAACTGTATTTCCTTATGAAGTGGTATTCTTACATATCCTTTCGAGAGAAAACTGTCCTGTGCCTTCTCTTTTGAGGCTACACACTTAGACATACACGCAACATGAAAGCTTTTCGACTTACAACGTGTTGTTTAGGAAAAACAAGATAATTTCGCACGATGCGGGATTTCCTTAAAACGTGATTTTCTGAAAAATTTGACGAAAGAAAATTCTCCTTTTGGTTCTCTTTAGACGCTACATGTTAAGACGTACACGCCACAACAATTCTTTTCGAGATACAACGTGTAGTTTTGGAGATACAAGCTAATTTTGTACGATGCGTTATTTCTTCTCGTAAAGAGTTTCCAATGCGTACGTATATGTCTTTACTCTGCAAAACTGTATTTCCTTATGAAGTGGTATTCTTACATATCCTTTCGAGAGAAAACTGTCCTGTGCCTTCTCTTTTGAGGCTACACACTTAGACATACACGCAACATGAAAGCTTTTCGACTTACAACGTGTTGTTTAGGAAAAACAAGATAATTTCGCACGATGCGGGATTTCCTTAAAACGTGATTTTCTGAAAAATTTTGACGAAAGAAAATTCTCCTTTTGGTTCTCTTTAGATGCTACATGTTAAGACGTACACGCCACAACAATTCTTTTCGAGATACAACGTGTAGTTTTGGAGATACAAGCTAATTTTGTACGATGCGTTATTTCTTCTCGTAAAGAGTTTCCAATGCGTACGTATATGTCTTTACTCTGCAAAACTGTATTTCCTTATGAAGTGGTATTCTTACATATCCTTTCGAGAGAAAACTGTCCTGTGCCTTCTCTTTTGAGGCTACACACTTAGACATACACGCAACATGAAAGCTTTTCGACTTACAACGTGTTGTTTAGGAAAAACAAGATAACTTCGCACGATGCGGGATTTCCTTAAAACGTGATTTTCTGAAAAATTTTGACGAAAGAAAATTCTCCTTTTGGTTCTCTTTAGATGCTACATGTTAAGACGTACACGCCACAACAATTCTTTTCGAGATACCACGTGTAGTTTTGGAGATACAAGCTAATTTTGTACGATGCGTTATTTCTTCTCGTAAAGAGTTTCCAATGCGTACGTATATGTCTTTACTCTGCAAAACTGTATTTCCTTATGAAGTGGTATTCTTACATATCCTTTCGAGAGAAAACTGTCCTGTGCCTTCTCTTTTGAGGCTACACACTTAGACATACACGCAACATGAAAGCTTTTCGACTTACAACGTGTTGTTTAGGAAAAACAAGATAATTTCGCACGATGCGGGATTTCCTTAAAACGTGATTTTCTGAAAAATTTTGACGAAAGAAAATTCTCCTTTTGGTTCTCTTTAGATGCTACATGTTAAGACGTACACGCCACAACAATTCTTTTCGAGATACAACGTGTAGTTTTGGAGATACAAGCTAATTTTGTACGATGCGGTATTTCTTCTCGTAAAGAGTTTCCAATGCGTACGTATATGTCTTTACTCTGCAAAACTGTATTTCCTTATGAAGTGGTATTCTTACATATCCTTTCGAGAGAAAACTGTCCTGTGCCTTCTCTTTTGAGGCTACACACTTAGACATACACGCAACATGAAAGCTTTTCGACTTACAACGTGTTGTTTAGGAAAAACAAGATAACTTCGCACGATGCGGGATTTCCTTAAAACGTGATTTTCTGAAAAATTTTGACGAAAGAAAATTCTCCTTTTGGTTCTCTTTAGATGCTACATGTTAAGACGTACACGCCACAACAATTCTTTTCGAGATACAACGTGTAGTTTTGGAGATACAAGCTAATTTTGTACGATGCGTTATTTCTTCTCGTAAAGAGTTTCCAATGCGTACGTATATGTCTTTACTCTGCAAAACTGTATTTCCTTATGAAGTGGTATTCTTACATATCCTTTCGAGAGAAAACTGTCCTGTGCCTTCTCTTTTGAGGCTACACACTTAGACATACACGCAACATGAAAGCTTTTCGACTTACAACGTGTTGTTTAGGAAAAACAAGATAATTTCGCACGATGCGGGATTTCCTTAAAACGTGATTTTCTGAAAAATTTTGACGAAAGAAAATTCTCCTTTTGGTTCTCTTTAGATGCTACATGTTAAGACGTACACGCCACAACAATTCTTTTCGAGATACAACGTGTAGTTTTGGAGATACAAGCTAATTTTGTACGATGCGTTATTTCTTCTCGTAAAGAGTTTCCAATGCGTACGTATATGTCTTTACTCTGCAAAACTGTATTTCCTTATGAAGTGGTATTCTTACATATCCTTTCGAGAGAAAACTGTCCTGTGCCTTCTCTTTTGAGGCTACACACTTAGACATACACGCAACATGAAAGCTTTTCGACTTACAACTTGTTGTTTAGGAAAAACAAGATAATTTCGCACGATGCGGGATTTCCTTAAAACGTGATTTTCTGAAAAATTTTGACGAAAGAAAATTCTCCTTTTGGTTCGCTTTAGATGCTACATGTTAAGACGTACACGCCACAACAATTCTTTTCGAGATACAACGTGTAGTTTTGGAGATACAAGCTAATTTTGTACGATGCGTTATTTCTTCTCGTAAAGAGTTTCCAATGCGTACGTATATGTCTTTACTCTGCAAAACTGTATTTCCTTATGAAGTGGTATTCTTACATATCCTTTCGAGAGAAAACTGTCCTGTGCCTTCTCTTTTGAGGCTACACACTTAGACATACACGCAACATGAAAGCTTTTCGACTTACAACGTGTTGTTTAGGAAAAACAAGATAATTTCGCACGATGCGGGATTTCCTTAAAACGTGATTTTCTGAAAAATTTTGACGAAAGAAAATTCTCCTTTTGGTTCGCTTTAGATGCTACATGTTAAGACGTACACGCCACAACAATTCTTTTCGAGATACAACGTGTAGTTTTGGAGATACAAGCTAATTTTGTACGATGCGTTATTTCTTCTCCTAAAGAGTTTCCAATGCGTACGTATATGTCTTTACTCTGCAAAACTGTATTTCCTTATGAAGTGGTATTCTTACATATCCTTTCGAGAGAAAACTGTCCTGTGCCTTCTCTTTTGAGGCTACACACTTAGACATACACGCAACATGAAAGCTTTTCGACTTACAACGTGTTGTTTAGGAAAAACAAGATAATTTCGCACGATGCGGGATTTCCTTAAAACGTGATTTTCTGAAAAATTTTGACGAAAGAAAATTCTCCTTTTGGTTCTCTTTAGATGCTACATGTTAAGACGTACACGCCACAACAATTCTTTTCGAGATACCACGTGTAGTTTTGGAGATACAAGCTAATTTTGTACGATGCGTTATTTCTTCTCCTAAAGAGTTTCCAATGTGTACGTATATGTCTTTACTCTGCAAAACTGTATTTCCTTATGAAGTGGTATTCTTACATATCCTTTCGAGAGAAAACTGTCCTGTGCCTTCTCTTTTGAGGCTACACACTTAGACATACACGCAACATGAAAGCTTTTTGACTTACAACGTGTTGTTTAGGAAAAACAAGATAATTTCGCACGATGCGGGATTTCCTTAAAACGTGATTTTCTGAAAAATTTTGACGAAAGAAAATTCTCCTTTTGGTTCTCTTTAGATGCTACATGTTAAGACGTACACGCCACAACAATTCTTTTCGAGATACAACGTGTAGTTTTGGAGATACAAGCTAATTTTGTACGATGCGTTATTTCTTCTCGTAAAGAGTTTCCAATGCGTACGTATATGTCTTTACTCTGCAAAACTGTATTTCCTTATGAAGTGGTATTCTTACATATCCTTTCGAGAGAAAACTGTCCTGTGCCTTCTCTTTTGAGGCTACACACTTAGACATACACGCAACATGAAAGCTTTTCGACTTACAACGTGTTGTTTAGGAAAAACAAGATAATTTCGCACGATGCGGGATTTCCTTAAAACGTGATTTTCTGAAAAATTTTGACGAAAGAAAATTCTCCTTTTGGTTCTCTTTAGATGCTACATGTTAAGACGTACACGCCACAACAATTCTTTTCGAGATACAACGTGTAGTTTTGGAGATACAAGCTAATTTTGTACTATGCGTTATTTCTTCTCGTAAAGAGTTTCCAATGCGTAGGTATATGTCTTTACTCTGCAAAACTGTATTTCCTTATGAAGTGGTATTCTTACATATCCTTTCGAGAGAAAACTGTCCTGTGCCTTCTCTTTTGAGGCTACACACTTAGACATACACGCAACATGAAAGCTTTTCGACTTACAACGTGTTGTTTAGGAAAAACAAGATAATTTCGCACGATGCGGGATTTCCTTAAAACGTGATTTTCTGAAAAATTTTGACGAAAGAAAATTCTCCTTTTGGTTCTCTTTAGATGCTACATGTTAAGACGTACACGCCACAACAATTCTTTTCGAGATACAACGTGTAGTTTTGGAGATACAAGCTAATTTTGTACTATGCGTTATTTCTTCTCGTAAAGAGTTTCCAATGCGTACGTATATGTCTTTACTCTGCAAAACTGTATTTCCTTATGAAGTGGTATTCTTACATATCCTTTCGAGAGAAAACTGTCCTGTGCCTTCTCTTTTGAGGCTACACACTTAGACATACACGCAACATGAAAGCTTTTCGACTTACAACGTGTTGTTTAGGAAAAACAAGATAATTTCGCACGATGCGGGATTTCCTTAAAACGTGATTTTCTGAAAAATTTTGACGAAAGAAAATTCTCCTTTTGGTTCTCTTTAGATGCTACATGTTAAGACGTACACGCCACAACAATTCTTTTCGAGATACAACGTGTAGTTTTGGAGATACAAGCTAATTTTGTACGATGCGTTATTTCTTCTCGTAAAGAGTTTCCAATGCGTACGTATATGTCTTTACTCTGCAAAACTGTATTTCCTTATGAAGTGGTATTCTTACATATCCTTTCGAGAGAAAACTGTCCTGTGCCTTCTCTTTTGAGGCTACACACTTAGACATACACGCAACATGAAAGCTTTTCGACTTACAACGTGTTGTTTAGGAAAAACAAGATAATTTCGCACGATGCGGGATTTCCTTAAAACGTGATTTTCTGAAAAATTTTGACGAAAGAAAATTCTCCTTTTGGTTCTCTTTAGATGCTACATGTTAAGACGTACACGCCACAACAATTCTTTTCGAGATACAACGTGTAGTTTTGGAGATACAAGCTAATTTTGTACGATGCGTTATTTCTTCTCGTAAAGAGTTTCCAATGCGTACGTATATGTCTTTACTCTGCAAAACTGTATTTCCTTATGAAGTGGTATTCTTACATATCCTTTCGAGAGAAAACTGTCCTGTGCCTTCTCTTTTGAGGCTACACACTTAGACATACACGCAACATGAAAGCTTTTCGACTTACAACGTGTTGTTTAGGAAAAACAAGATAATTTCGCACGATGCGGGATTTCCTTAAAACGTGATTTTCTGAAAAATTTTGACGAAAGAAAATTCTCCTTTTGGTTCTCTTTAGATGCTACATGTTAAGACGTACACGCCACAACAATTCTTTTCGAGATACAACGTGTAGTTTTGGAGATACAAGCTAATTTTGTACGATGCGTTATTTCTTCTCGTAAAGAGTTTCCAATGCGTACGTATATGTCTTTACTCTGCAAAACTGTATTTCCTTATGAAGTGGTATTCTTACATATCCTTTCGAGAGAAAACTGTCCTGTGCCTTCTCTTTTGAGGCTACACACTTAGACATACACGCAACATGAAAGCTTTTCGACTTACAACGTGTTGTTTAGGAAAAACAAGATAACTTCGCACGATGCGGGATTTCCTTAAAACGTGATTTTCTGAAAAATTTTGACGAAAGAAAATTCTCCTTTTGGTTCTCTTTAGATGCTACATGTTAAGACGTACACGCCACAACAATTCTTTTCGAGATACCACGTGTAGTTTTGGAGATACAAGCTAATTTTGTACGATGCGTTATTTCTTCTCGTAAAGAGTTTCCAATGCGTACGTATATGTCTTTACTCTGCAAAACTGTATTTCCTTATGAAGTGGTATTCTTACATATCCTTTCGAGAGAAAACTGTCCTGTGCCTTCTCTTTTGAGGCTACACACTTAGACATACACGCAACATGAAAGCTTTTCGACTTACAACGTGTTGTTTAGGAAAAACAAGATAATTTCGCACGATGCGGGATTTCCTTAAAACGTGATTTTCTGAAAAATTTGACGAAAGAAAATTCTCCTTTTGGTTCTCTTTAGACGCTACATGTTAAGACGTACACGCCACAACAATTCTTTTCGAGATACAACGTGTAGTTTTGGAGATACAAGCTAATTTTGTACGATGCGTTATTTCTTCTCGTAAAGAGTTTCCAATGCGTACGTATATGTCTTTACTCTGCAAAACTGTATTTCCTTTTGAAGTGGTATTCTTACATATCCTTTCGAGAGAAAACTGTCCTGTGCCTTCTCTTTTGAGGCTACACACTTAGACATACACGCAACATGAAAGCTTTTCGACTTACAACGTGTTGTTTAGGAAAAACAAGATAATTTCGCACGATGCGGGATTTCCTTAAAACGTGATTTTCTGAAAAATTTTGACGAAAGAAAATTCTCCTTTTGGTTCTCTTTAGATGCTACATGTTAAGACGTACACGCCACAACAATTCTTTTCGAGATACAACGTGTAGTTTTGGAGATACAAGCTAATTTTGTACTATGCGTTATTTCTTCTCGTAAAGAGTTTCCAATGCGTAGGTATATGTCTTTACTCTGCAAAACTGTATTTCCTTATGAAGTGGTATTCTTACATATCCTTTCGAGAGAAAACTGTCCTGTGCCTTCTCTTTTGAGGCTACACACTTAGACATACACGCAACATGAAAGCTTTTCGACTTACAACGTGTTGTTTAGGAAAAACAAGATAATTTCGCACGATGCGGGATTTCCTTAAAACGTGATTTTCTGAAAAATTTTGACGAAAGAAAATTCTCCTTTTGGTTCTCTTTAGATGCTACATGTTAAGACGTACACGCCACAACAATTCTTTTCGAGATACAACGTGTAGTTTTGGAGATACAAGCTAATTTTGTACTATGCGTTATTTCTTCTCGTAAAGATTTTCCAATGCGTACGTATATGTCTTTACTCTGCAAAACTGTATTTCCTTATGAAGTGGTATTCTTACATATCCTTTCGAGAGAAAACTGTCCTGTGCCTTCTCTTTTGAGGCTACACACTTAGACATACACGCAACATGAAAGCTTTTCGACTTACAACGTGTTGTTTAGGAAAAACAAGATAATTTCGCACGATGCGGGATTTCCTTAAAACGTGATTTTCTGAAAAATTTTGACGAAAGAAAATTCTCCTTTTGGTTCTCTTTAGATGCTACATGTTAAGACGTACACGCCACAACAATTCTTTTCGAGATACAACGTGTAGTTTTGGAGATACAAGCTAATTTTGTACGATGCGTTATTTCTTCTCGTAAAGAGTTTCCAATGCGTACGTATATGTCTTTACTCTGCAAAACTGTATTTCCTTATGAAGTGGTATTCTTACATATCCTTTCGAGAGAAAACTGTCCTGTGCCTTCTCTTTTGAGGCTACACACTTAGACATACACGCAACATGAAAGCTTTTCGACTTACAACGTGTTGTTTAGGAAAAACAAGATAATTTCGCACGATGCGGGATTTCCTTAAAACGTGATTTTCTGAAAAATTTTGACGAAAGAAAATTCTCCTTTTGGTTCTCTTTAGATGCTACATGTTAAGACGTACACGCCACAACAATTCTTTTCGAGATACAACGTGTAGTTTTGGAGATACAAGCTAATTTTGTACGATGCGTTATTTCTTCTCGTAAAGAGTTTCCAATGCGTACGTATATGTCTTTACTCTGCAAAACTGTATTTCCTTATGAAGTGGTATTCTTACATATCCTTTCGAGAGAAAACTGTCCTGTGCCTTCTCTTTTGAGGCTACACACTTAGACATACACGCAACATGAAAGCTTTTCGACTTACAACGTGTTGTTTAGGAAAAACAAGATAATTTCGCACGATGCGGGATTTCCTTAAAACGTGATTTTCTGAAAAATTTTGACGAAAGAAAATTCTCCTTTTGGTTCTCTTTAGATGCTACATGTTAAGACGTACACGCCACAACAATTCTTTTCGAGATACAACGTGTAGTTTTGGAGATACAAGCTAATTTTGTACGATGCGTTATTTCTTCTCGTAAAGAGTTTCCAATGCGTACGTATATGTCTTTACTCTGCAAAACTGTATTTCCTTATGAAGTGGTATTCTTACATATCCTTTCGAGAGAAAACTGTCCTGTGCCTTCTCTTTTGAGGCTACACACTTAGACATACACGCAACATGAAAGCTTTTCGACTTACAACGTGTTGTTTAGGAAAAACAAGATAACTTCGCACGATGCGGGATTTCCTTAAAACGTGATTTTCTGAAAAATTTTGACGAAAGAAAATTCTCCTTTTGGTTCTCTTTAGATGCTACATGTTAAGACGTACACGCCACAACAATTCTTTTCGAGATACCACGTGTAGTTTTGGAGATACAAGCTAATTTTGTACGATGCGTTATTTCTTCTCGTAAAGAGTTTCCAATGCGTACGTATATGTCTTTACTCTGCAAAACTGTATTTCCTTATGAAGTGGTATTCTTACATATCCTTTCGAGAGAAAACTGTCCTGTGCCTTCTCTTTTGAGGCTACACACTTAGACATACACGCAACATGAAAGCTTTTCGACTTACAACGTGTTGTTTAGGAAAAACAAGATAATTTCGCACGATGCGGGATTTCCTTAAAACGTGATTTTCTGAAAAATTTGACGAAAGAAAATTCTCCTTTTGGTTCTCTTTAGACGCTACATGTTAAGACGTACACGCCACAACAATTCTTTTCGAGATACAACGTGTAGTTTTGGAGATACAAGCTAATTTTGTACGATGCGTTATTTCTTCTCGTAAAGAGTTTCCAATGCGTACGTATATGTCTTTACTCTGCAAAACTGTATTTCCTTTTGAAGTGGTATTCTTACATATCCTTTCGAGAGAAAACTGTCCTGTGCCTTCTCTTTTGAGGCTACACACTTAGACATACACGCAACATGAAAGCTTTTCGACTTACAACGTGTTGTTTAGGAAAAACAAGATAATTTCGCACGATGCGGGATTTCCTTAAAACGTGATTTTCTGAAAAATTTTGACGAAAGAAAATTCTCCTTTTGGTTCTCTTTAGATGCTACATGTTAAGACGTACACGCCACAACAATTCTTTTCGAGATACAACGTGTAGTTTTGGAGATACAAGCTAATTTTGTACTATGCGTTATTTCTTCTCGTAAAGAGTTTCCAATGCGTAGGTATATGTCTTTACTCTGCAAAACTGTATTTCCTTATGAAGTGGTATTCTTACATATCCTTTCGAGAGAAAACTGTCCTGTGCCTTCTCTTTTGAGGCTACACACTTAGACATACACGCAACATGAAAGCTTTTCGACTTACAACGTGTTGTTTAGGAAAAACAAGATAATTTCGCACGATGCGGGATTTCCTTAAAACGTGATTTTCTGAAAAATTTTGACGAAAGAAAATTCTCCTTTTGGTTCTCTTTAGATGCTACATGTTAAGACGTACACGCCACAACAATTCTTTTCGAGATACAACGTGTAGTTTTGGAGATACAAGCTAATTTTGTACTATGCGTTATTTCTTCTCGTAAAGATTTTCCAATGCGTACGTATATGTCTTTACTCTGCAAAACTGTATTTCCTTATGAAGTGGTATTCTTACATATCCTTTCGAGAGAAAACTGTCCTGTGCCTTCTCTTTTGAGGCTACACACTTAGACATACACGCAACATGAAAGCTTTTCGACTTACAACGTGTTGTTTAGGAAAAACAAGATAATTTCGCACGATGCGGGATTTCCTTAAAACGTGATTTTCTGAAAAATTTTGACGAAAGAAAATTCTCCTTTTGGTTCTCTTTAGATGCTACATGTTAAGACGTACACGCCACAACAATTCTTTTCGAGATACAACGTGTAGTTTTGGAGATACAAGCTAATTTTGTACTATGCGTTATTTCTTCTCGTAAAGAGTTTCCAATGCGTACGTATATGTCTTTACTCTGCAAAACTGTATTTCCTTATGAAGTGGTATTCTTACATATCCTTTCGAGAGAAAACTGTCCTGTGCCTTCTCTTTTGAGGCTACACACTTAGACATACACGCAACATGAAAGCTTTTCGACTTACAACGTGTTGTTTAGGAAAAACAAGATAATTTCGCACGATGCGGGATTTCCTTAAAACGTGATTTTCTGAAAAATTTTGACGAAAGAAAATTCTCCTTTTGGTTCTCTTTAGATGCTACATGTTAAGACGTACACGCCACAACAATTCTTTTCGAGATACAACGTGTAGTTTTGGAGATACAAGCTAATTTTGTACGATGCGTTATTTCTTCTCGTAAAGAGTTTCCAATGCGTACGTATATGTCTTTACTCTGCAAAACTGTATTTCCTTATGAAGTGGTATTCTTACATATCCTTTCGAGAGAAAACTGTCCTGTGCCTTCTCTTTTGAGGCTACACACTTAGACATACACGCAACATGAAAGCTTTTCGACTTACAACGTGTTGTTTAGGAAAAACAAGATAATTTCGCACGATGCGGGATTTCCTTAAAACGTGATTTTCTGAAAAATTTTGACGAAAGAAAATTCTCCTTTTGGTTCTCTTTAGATGCTACATGTTAAGACGTACACGCCACAACAATTCTTTTCGAGATACAACGTGTAGTTTTGGAGATACAAGCTAATTTTGTACGATGCGTTATTTCTTCTCGTAAAGAGTTTCCAATGCGTACGTATATGTCTTTACTCTGCAAAACTGTATTTCCTTATGAAGTGGTATTCTTACATATCCTTTCGAGAGAAAACTGTCCTGTGCCTTCTCTTTTGAGGCTACACACTTAGACATACACGCAACATGAAAGCTTTTCGACTTACAACGTGTTGTTTAGGAAAAACAAGATAATTTCGCACGATGCGGGATTTCCTTAAAACGTGATTTTCTGAAAAATTTTGACGAAAGAAAATTCTCCTTTTGGTTCTCTTTAGATGCTACATGTTAAGACGTACACGCCACAACAATTCTTTTCGAGATACAACGTGTAGTTTTGGAGATACAAGCTAATTTTGTACTATGCGTTATTTCTTCTCGTAAAGAGTTTCCAATGCGTACGTATATGTCTTTACTCTGCAAAACTGTATTTCCTTATGAAGTGGTATTCTTACATATCCTTTCGAGAGAAAACTGTCCTGTGCCTTCTCTTTTGAGGCTACACACTTAGACATACACGCAACATGAAAGCTTTTCGACTTACAACGTGTTGTTTAGGAAAAACAAGATAACTTCGCACGATGCGGGATTTCCTTAAAACGTGATTTTCTGAAAAATTTTGACGAAAGAAAATTCTCCTTTTGGTTCTCTTTAGATGCTACATGTTAAGACGTACACGCCACAACAATTCTTTTCGAGATACCACGTGTAGTTTTGGAGATACAAGCTAATTTTGTACGATGCGTTATTTCTTCTCGTAAAGAGTTTCCAATGCGTACGTATATGTCTTTACTCTGCAAAACTGTATTTCCTTATGAAGTGGTATTCTTACATATCCTTTCGAGAGAAAACTGTCCTGTGCCTTCTCTTTTGAGGCTACACACTTAGACATACACGCAACATGAAAGCTTTTCGACTTACAACGTGTTGTTTAGGAAAAACAAGATAATTTCGCACGATGCGGGATTTCCTTAAAACGTGATTTTCTGAAAAATTTGACGAAAGAAAATTCTCCTTTTGGTTCTCTTTAGACGCTACATGTTAAGACGTACACGCCACAACAATTCTTTTCGAGATACAACGTGTAGTTTTGGAGATACAAGCTAATTTTGTACGATGCGTTATTTCTTCTCGTAAAGAGTTTCCAATGCGTACGTATATGTCTTTACTCTGCAAAACTGTATTTCCTTTTGAAGTGGTATTCTTACATATCCTTTCGAGAGAAAACTGTCCTGTGCCTTCTCTTTTGAGGCTACACACTTAGACATACACGCAACATGAAAGCTTTTCGACTTACAACGTGTTGTTTAGGAAAAACAAGATAATTTCGCACGATGCGGGATTTCCTTAAAACGTGATTTTCTGAAAAATTTTGACGAAAGAAAATTCTCCTTTTGGTTCTCTTTAGATGCTACATGTTAAGACGTACACGCCACAACAATTCTTTTCGAGATACAACGTGTAGTTTTGGAGATACAAGCTAATTTTGTACGATGCGTTATTTCTTCTCGTAAAGAGTTTCCCATGCGTACGTATATGTCTTTACTCTGCAAAACTGTATTTCCTTATGAAGTGGTATTCTTACATATCCTTTCGAGAGAAAACTGTCCTGTGCCTTCTCTTTTGAGGCTACACACTTAGACATACACGCAACATGAAAGCTTTTCGACTTACAACGTGTTGTTTAGGAAAAACAAGATAACTTCGCACGATGCGGGATTTCCTTAAAACGTGATTTTCTGAAAAATTTTGACGAAAGAAAATTCTCCTTTTGGTTCTCTTTAGATGCTACATGTTAAGACGTACACGCCACAACAATTCTTTTCGAGATACCACGTGTAGTTTTGGAGATACAAGCTAATTTTGTACGATGCGTTATTTCTTCTCGTAAAGAGTTTCCAATGCGTACGTATATGTCTTTACTCTGCAAAATTGTATTTCCTTATGAAGTGGTATTCTTACATATCCTTTCGAGAGAAAACTGTCCTGTGCCTTCTCTTTTGAGGCTACACACTTAGACATACACGCAACATGAAAGCTTTTCGACTTACAACGTGTTGTTTAGGAAAAACAAGATAATTTCGCACGATGCGGGATTTCCTTAAAACGTGATTTTCTGAAAAATTTTGACGAAAGAAAATTCTCCTTTTGGTTCTCTTTAGACGCTACATGTTAAGACGTACACGCCACAACAATTCTTTTCGAGATACAACGTGTAGTTTTGGAGATACAAGCTAATTTTGTACGATGCGTTATTTCTTCTCGTAAAGAGTTTCCAATGCGTACGTATATGTCTTTACTCTGCAAAACTGTATTTCCTTATGAAGTGGTATTCTTACATATCCTTTCGAGAGAAAACTGTCCTGTGCCTTCTCTTTTGAGGCTACACACTTAGACATACACGCAACATGAAAGCTTTTCGACTTACAACGTGTTGTTTAGGAAAAACAAGATAATTTCGCACGATGCGGGATTTCCTTAAAACGTGATTTTCTGAAAAATTTGACGAAAGAAAATTCTCCTTTTGGTTCTCTTTAGACGCTACATGTTAAGACGTACACGCCACAACAATTCTTTTCGAGATACAACGTGTAGTTTTGGAGATACAAGCTAATTTTGTACGATGCGTTATTTCTTCTCGTAAAGAGTTTCCAATGCGTACGTATATGTCTTTACTCTGCAAAACTGTATTTCCTTATGAAGTGGTATTCTTACATATCCTTTCGAGAGAAAACTGTCCTGTGCCTTCTCTTTTGAGGCTACACACTTAGACATACACGCAACATGAAAGCTTTTCGACTTACAACGTGTTGTTTAGGAAAAACAAGATAATTTCGCACGATGCGGGATTTCCTTAAAACGTGATTTTCTGAAAATTTTGACGAAAGAAAATTCTCCTTTTGGTTCTCTTTAGATGCTACATGTTAAGACGTACACGCCACAACAATTCTTTCGAGATACAACGTGTAGTTTTGGAGATACAAGCTAGTTTTGTACGATGCGTTATTTCTTCTCGTAAAGAGTTTCCAATGCGTACGTATATGTCTTTACTCTGCAAAACTGTATTTCCTTATGAAGTGGTATTCTTACATATCCTTTCGAGAGAAAACTGTCCTGTGCCTTCTCTTTTGAGGCTACACACTTAGACATACACGCAACATGAAAGCTTTTCGACTTACAACGTGTTGTTTAGGAAAAACAAGATAACTTCGCACGATG
This sequence comes from Apodemus sylvaticus, assembly GCF_947179515.1. NCBI lineage: Eukaryota > Metazoa > Chordata > Mammalia > Rodentia > Muridae > Apodemus > Apodemus sylvaticus. The sequence goes on along the minus strand of NW_026263061.1, from coordinate 63,503 downwards.
CGGGATTTCCTTAAAACGTGATTTTCTGAAAAATTTTGACGAAAGAAAATTCTCCTTTTGGTTCTCTTTAGATGCTACATGTTAAGACGTACACGCCACAACAATTCTTTTCGAGATACCACGTGTAGTTTTGGAGATACAAGCTAATTTTGTACGATGCGTTATTTCTTCTCGTAAAGAGTTTCCAATGCGTACGTATATGTCTTTACTCTGCAAAACTGTATTTCCTTATGAAGTGGTATTCTTACATATCCTTTCGAGAGAAAACTGTCCTGTGCCTTCTCTTTTGAGGCTACACACTTAGACATACACGCAACATGAAAGCTTTTCGACTTACAACGTGTTGTTTAGGAAAAACAAGATAATTTCGCACGATGCGGGATTTCCTTAAAACGTGATTTTCTGAAAAATTTTGACGAAAGAAAATTCTCCTTTTGGTTCTCTTTAGATGCTACATGTTAAGACGTACACGCCACAACAATTCTTTTCGAGATACCACGTGTAGTTTTGGAGATACAAGCTAATTTTGTACGATGCGTTATTTCTTCTCGTAAAGAGTTTCCAATGCGTACGTATATGTCTTTACTCTGCAAAACTGTATTTCCTTATGAAGTGGTATTCTTACATATCCTTTCGAGAGAAAACTGTCCTGTGCCTTCTCTTTTGAGGCTACACACTTAGACATACACGCAACATGAAAGCTTTTCGACTTACAACGTGTTGTTTAGGAAAAACAAGATAATTTCGCACGATGCGGGATTTCCTTAAAACGTGATTTTCTGAAAAATTTTGACGAAAGAAAATTCTCCTTTTGGTTCTCTTTAGATGCTACATGTTAAGACGTACACGCCACAACAATTCTTTTCGAGATACCAAGTGTAGTTTTGGAGATACAAGCTAATTTTGTACGATGCGTTATTTCTTCTCGTAAAGAGTTTCCAATGCGTACGTATATGTCTTTACTCTGCAAAACTGTATTTCCTTATGAAGTGGTATTCTTACATATCCTTTCGAGAGAAAACTGTCCTGTGCCTTCTCTTTTGAGGCTACACACTTAGACATACACGCAACATGAAAGCTTTTCGACTTACAACGTGTTGTTTAGGAAAAACAAGATAATTTCGCACGATGCGGGATTTCCTTAAAACGTGATTTTCTGAAAAATTTTGACGAAAGAAAATTCTCCTTTTGGTTCTCTTTAGATGCTACATGTTAAGACGTACACGCCACAACAATTCTTTTCGAGATACCACGTGTAGTTTTGGAGATAAGCTAATTTTGTACGATGCGTTATTTCTTCTCGTAAAGAGTTTCCAATGCGTACGTATATGTCTTTACTCTGCAAAACTGTATTTCCTTATGAAGTGGTATTCTTACATATCCTTTCGAGAGAAAACTGTCCTGTGCCTTCTCTTTTGAGGCTACACACTTAGACATACACGCAACATGAAAGCTTTTCGACTTACAACGTGTTGTTTAGGAAAAACAAGATAATTTCGCACGATGCGGGATTTCCTTAAAACGTGATTTTCTGAAAAATTTTGACGAAAGAAAATTCTCCTTTTGGTTCTCTTTAGATGCTACATGTTAAGACGTACACGCCACAACAATTCTTTTCGAGATACAACGTGTAGTTTTGGAGATACAAGCTAATTTTGTACGATGCGTTATTTCTTCTCGTAAAGAGTTTCCAATGTGTACGTATATGTCTTTACTCTGCAAAACTGTATTTCCTTATGAAGTGGTATTCTTACATATCCTTTCGAGAGAAAACTGTCCTGTGCCTTCTCTTTTGAGGCTACACACTTAGACATACACGCAACATGAAAGCTTTTTGACTTACAACGTGTTGTTTAGGAAAAACAAGATAATTTCGCACGATGCGGGATTTCCTTAAAACGTGATTTTCTGAAAAATTTTGACGAAAGAAAATTCTCCTTTTGGTTCTCTTTAGATGCTACATGTTAAGACGTACACGCCACAACAATTCTTTTCGAGATACAACGTGTACTTTTGGAGATACAAGCTAATTTTGTACGATGCGTTATTTCTTCTCGTAAAGAGTTTCCAATGCGTACGTATATGTCTTTACTCTGCAAAACTGTATTTCCTTATGAAGTGGTATTCTTACATATCCTTTCGAGAGAAAACTGTCCTGTGCCTTCTCTTTTGAGGCTACACACTTAGACATACACGCAACATGAAAGCTTTTCGACTTACAACGTGTTGTTTAGGAAAAACAAGATAATTTCGCACGATGCGGGATTTCCTTAAAACGTGATTTTCTGAAAAATTTTGACGAAAGAAAATTCTCCTTTTGGTTCTCTTTAGATGCTACATGTTAAGACGTACACGCCACAACAATTCTTTTCGAGATACAACGTGTAGTTTTGGAGATACAAGCTAATTTTGTACGATGCGTTATTTCTTCTCGTAAAGAGTTTCCAATGCGTACGTATATGTCTTTACTCTGCAAAACTGTATTTCCTTATGAAGTGGTATTCTTACATATCCTTTCGAGAGAAAACTGTCCTGTGCCTTCTCTTTTGAGGCTACACACTTAGACATACACGCAACATGAAAGCTTTTTGACTTACAACGTGTTGTTTAGGAAAAACAAGATAATTTCGCACGATGCGGGATTTCCTTAAAACGTGATTTTCTGAAAAATTTTGACGAAAGAAAATTCTCCTTTTGGTTCTCTTTAGATGCTACATGTTAAGACGTACACGCCACAACAATTCTTTTCGAGATACAACGTGTAGTTTTGGAGATACAAGCTAATTTTGTACTATGCGTTATTTCTTCTCGTAAAGAGTTTCCAATGCGTACGTATATGTCTTTACTCTGCAAAACTGTATTTCCTTATGAAGTGGTATTCTTACATATCCTTTCGAGAGAAAACTGTCCTGTGCCTTCTCTTTTGAGGCTACACACTTAGACATACACGCAACATGAAAGCTTTTCGACTTACAACGTGTTGTTTAGGAAAAACAAGATAATTTCGCACGATGCGGGATTTCCTTAAAACGTGATTTTCTGAAAAATTTTGACGAAAGAAAATTCTCCTTTTGGTTCTCTTTAGATGCTACATGTTAAGACGTACACGCCACAACAATTCTTTTCGAGATACAACGTGTAGTTTTGGAGATACAAGCTAATTTTGTACTATGCGTTATTTCTTCTCGTAAAGAGTTTCCAATGCGTACGTATATGTCTTTACTCTGCAAAACTGTATTTCCTTATGAAGTGGTATTCTTACATATCCTTTCGAGAGAAAACTGTCCTGTGCCTTCTCTTTTGAGGCTACACACTTAGACATACACGCAACAATAAAGCTTTTCGACTTACAACGTGTTGTTTAGGAAAAACAAGATAATTTCGCACGATGCGGGATTTCCTTAAAACGTGATTTTCTGAAAAATTTTGACGAAAGAAAATTCTCCTTTTGGTTCTCTTTAGATGCTACATGTTAAGACGTACACGCCACAACAATTCTTTTCGAGATACAACGTGTAGTTTTGGAGATACAAGCTAATTTTGTACTATGCGTTATTTCTTCTCGTAAAGAGTTTCCAATGCGTACGTATATGTCTTTACTCTGCAAAACTGTATTTCCTTATGAAGTGGTATTCTTACATATCCTTTCGAGAGAAAACTGTCCTGTGCCTTCTCTTTTGAGGCTACACACTTAGACATACACGCAACATGAAAGCTTTTCGACTTACAACGTGTTGTTTAGGAAAAACAAGATAATTTCGCACGATGCGGGATTTCCTTAAAACGTGATTTTCTGAAAAATTTTGACGAAAGAAAATTCTCCTTTTGGTTCTCTTTAGATGCTACATGTTAAGACGTACACGCCACAACAATTCTTTTCGAGATACAACGTGTAGTTTTGGAGATACAAGCTAATTTTGTACGATGCGTTATTTCTTCTCGTAAAGAGTTTCCAATGTGTACGTATATGTCTTTACTCTGCAAAACTGTATTTCCTTATGAAGTGGTATTCTTACATATCCTTTCGAGAGAAAACTGTCCTGTGCCTTCTCTTTTGAGGCTACACACTTAGACATACACGCAACATGAAAGCTTTTTGACTTACAACGTGTTGTTTAGGAAAAACAAGATAATTTCGCACGATGCGGGATTTCCTTAAAACGTGATTTTCTGAAAAATTTTGACGAAAGAAAATTCTCCTTTTGGTTCTCTTTAGATGCTACATGTTAAGACGTACACGCCACAACAATTCTTTTCGAGATACAACGTGTAGTTTTGGAGATACAAGCTAATTTTGTACGATGCGTTATTTCTTCTCGTAAAGAGTTTCCAATGCGTACGTATATGTCTTTACTCTGCAAAACTGTATTTCCTTATGAAGTGGTATTCTTACATATCCTTTCGAGAGAAAACTGTCCTGTGCCTTCTCTTTTGAGGCTACACACTTAGACATACACGCAACATGAAAGCTTTTCGACTTACAACGTGTTGTTTAGGAAAAACAAGATAATTTCGCACGATGCGGGATTTCCTTAAAACGTGATTTTCTGAAAAATTTTGACGAAAGAAAATTCTCCTTTTGGTTCTCTTTAGATGCTACATGTTAAGACGTACACGCCACAACAATTCTTTTCGAGATACAACGTGTAGTTTTGGAGATACAAGCTAATTTTGTACTATGCGTTATTTCTTCTCGTAAAGAGTTTCCAATGCGTACGTATATGTCTTTACTCTGCAAAACTGTATTTCCTTATGAAGTGGTATTCTTACATATCCTTTCGAGAGAAAACTGTCCTGTGCCTTCTCTTTTGAGGCTACACACTTAGACATACACGCAACATGAAAGCTTTTCGACTTACAACGTGTTGTTTAGGAAAAACAAGATAATTTCGCACGATGCGGGATTTCCTTAAAACGTGATTTTCTGAAAAATTTTGACGAAAGAAAATTCTCCTTTTGGTTCTCTTTAGATGCTACATGTTAAGACGTACACGCCACAACAATTCTTTTCGAGATACAACGTGTAGTTTTGGAGATACAAGCTAATTTTGTACGATGCGTTATTTCTTCTCGTAAAGAGTTTCCAATGCGTACGTATATGTCTTTACTCTGCAAAACTGTATTTCCTTATGAAGTGGTATTCTTACATATCCTTTCGAGAGAAAACTGTCCTGTGCCTTCTCTTTTGAGGCTACACACTTAGACATACACGCAACATGAAAGCTTTTCGACTTACAACGTGTTGTTTAGGAAAAACAAGATAATTTCGCACGATGCGGGATTTCCTTAAAACGTGATTTTCTGAAAAATTTTGACGAAAGAAAATTCTCCTTTTGGTTCTCTTTAGATGCTACATGTTAAGACGTACACGCCACAACAATTCTTTTCGAGATACAACGTGTAGTTTTGGAGATACAAGCTAATTTTGTACTATGCGTTATTTCTTCTCGTAAAGAGTTTCCAATGCGTACGTATATGTCTTTACTCTGCAAAACTGTATTTCCTTATGAAGTGGTATTCTTACATATCCTTTCGAGAGAAAACTGTCCTGTGCCTTCTCTTTTGAGGCTACACACTTAGACATACACGCAACATGAAAGCTTTTCGACTTACAACGTGTTGTTTAGGAAAAACAAGATAATTTCGCACGATGCGGGATTTCCTTAAAACGTGATTTTCTGAAAAATTTTGACGAAAGAAAATTCTCCTTTTGGTTCTCTTTAGATGCTACATGTTAAGACGTACACGCCACAACAATTCTTTTCGAGATACAACGTGTAGTTTTGGAGATACAAGCTAATTTTGTACGATGCGTTATTTCTTCTCGTAAAGAGTTTCCAATGCGTACGTATATGTCTTTACTCTGCAAAACTGTATTTCCTTATGAAGTGGTATTCTTACATATCCTTTCGAGAGAAAACTGTCCTGTGCCTTCTCTTTTGAGGCTACACACTTAGACATACACGCAACATGAAAGCTTTTCGACTTACAACGTGTTGTTTAGGAAAAACAAGATAATTTCGCACGATGCGGGATTTCCTTAAAACGTGATTTTCTGAAAAATTTTGACGAAAGAAAATTCTCCTTTTGGTTCTCTTTAGATGCTACATGTTAAGACGTACACGCCACAACAATTCTTTTCGAGATACAACGTGTAGTTTTGGAGATACAAGCTAATTTTGTACTATGCGTTATTTCTTCTCGTAAAGAGTTTCCAATGCGTACGTATATGTCTTTACTCTGCAAAACTGTATTTCCTTATGAAGTGGTATTCTTACATATCCTTTCGAGAGAAAACTGTCCTGTGCCTTCTCTTTTGAGGCTACACACTTAGACATACACGCAACATGAAAGCTTTTCGACTTACAACGTGTTGTTTAGGAAAAACAAGATAATTTCGCACGATGCGGGATTTCCTTAAAACGTGATTTTCTGAAAAATTTTGACGAAAGAAAATTCTCCTTTTGGTTCTCTTTAGATGCTACATGTTAAGTCGTACACGCCACAACAATTCTTTTCGAGATACAACGTGTAGTTTTGGAGATACAAGCTAATTTTGTACTATGCGTTATTTCTTCTCGTAAAGAGTTTCCAATGCGTACGTATATGTCTTTACTCTGCAAAACTGTATTTCCTTATGAAGTGGTATTCTTACATATCCTTTCGAGAGAAAACTGTCCTGTGCCTTCTCTTTTGAGGCTACACACTTAGACATACACGCAACATGAAAGCTTTTCGACTTACAACGTGTTGTTTAGGAAAAACAAGATAATTTCGCACGATGCGGGATTTCCTTAAAACGTGATTTTCTGAAAAATTTTGACGAAAGAAAATTCTCCTTTTGGTTCTCTTTAGATGCTACATGTTAAGACGTACACGCCACAACAATTCTTTTCGAGATACAACGTGTAGTTTTGGAGATACAAGCTAATTTTGTACTATGCGTTATTTCTTCTCGTAAAGAGTTTCCAATGCGTACGTATATGTCTTTACTCTGCAAAACTGTATTTCCTTATGAAGTGGTATTCTTACATATCCTTTCGAGAGAAAACTGTCCTGTGCCTTCTCTTTTGAGGCTACACACTTAGACATACACGCAACATGAAAGCTTTTCGACTTACAACGTGTTGTTTAGGAAAAACAAGATAATTTCGCACGATGCGGGATTTCCTTAAAACGTGATTTTCTGAAAAATTTTGACGAAAGGAAATTCTCCTTTTGGTTCTCTTTAGATGCTACATGTTAAGACGTACACGCCACAACAATTCTTTTCGAGATACAACGTGTAGTTTTGGAGATATAAGCTAATTTTTTACTATGCGTTATTTCTTCTCGTAAAGATTTTCCAATGCGTACGTATATGTCTTTACTCTGCAAAACTGTATTTCCTTATGAAGTGGTATTCTTACATATCCTTTCGAGAGAAAACTGTCCTGTGCCTTCTCTTTTGAGGCTACACACTTAGACATACACGCAACATGAAAGCTTTTCGACTTACAACGTGTTGTTTAGGAAAAACAAGATAATTTCGCACGATGCGGGATTTCCTTAAAACGTGATTTTCTGAAAAATTTTGACGAAAGGAAATTCTCCTTTTGGTTCTCTTTAGATGCTACATGTTAAGACGTACACGCCACAACAATTCTTTTCGAGATACAACGTGTAGTTTTGGAGATACAAGCTAATTTTGTACTATGCGTTATTTCTTCTCGTAAAGAGTTTCCAATGCGTACGTATATGTCTTTACTCTGCAAAACTGTATTTCCTTATGAAGTGGTATTCTTACATATCCTTTCGAGAGAAAACTGTCCTGTGCCTTCTCTTTTGAGGCTACACACTTAGACATACACTCAACATGAAAGCTTTTCGACTTACAACGTGTTGTTTAGGAAAAACAAGATAATTTCGCACGATGCGGGATTTCCTTAAAACGTGATTTTCTGAAAAATTTTGACGAAAGAAAATTCTCCTTTTGGTTCTCTTTAGATGCTACATGTTAAGACGTACACGCCACAACAATTCTTTTCGAGATACAACGTGTAGTTTTGGAGATACAAGCTAATTTTGTACTATGCGTTATTTCTTCTCGTAAAGAGTTTCCAATGCGTACGTATATGTCTTTACTCTGCAAAACTGTATTTCCTTATGAAGTGGTATTCTTACATATCCTTTAGAGAGAAAACTGTCCTGTGCCTTCTCTTTTGAGGCTACACACTTAGACATACACGCAACATGAAAGCTTTTCGACTTACAACGTGTTGTTTAGGAAAAACAAGATAATTTCGCACGATGCGGGATTTCCTTAAAACGTGATTTTCTGAAAAATTTTGACGAAAGAAAATTCTCCTTTTGGTTCTCTTTAGATGCTACATGTTAAGACGTACACGCCACAACAATTCTTTTCGAGATACAACGTGTAGTTTTGGAGATACAAGCTAATTTTGTACTATGCGTTATTTCTTCTCGTAAAGAGTTTCCAATGCGTACGTATATGTCTTTACTCTGCAAAACTGTATTTCCTTATGAAGTGGTATTCTTACATATCCTTTCGAGAGAAACCTGTCCTGTGCCTTCTCTTTTGAGGCTACACACTTAGACATACACGCAACATGAAAGCTTTTCGACTTACAACGTGTTGTTTAGGAAAAACAAGATAATTTCGCACGATGCGGGATTTCCTTAAAACGTGATTTTCTGAAAAATTTTGACGAAAGAAAATTCTCCTTTTGGTTCTCTTTAGATGCTACATGTTAAGACGTACACGCCACAACAATTCTTTTCGAGATACAACGTGTAGTTTTGGAGATACAAGCTAATTTTGTACTATGCGTTATTTCTTCTCGTAAAGAGTTTCCAATGCGTACGTATATGTCTTTACTCTGCAAAACTGTATTTCCTTATGAAGTGGTATTCTTACATATCCTTTCGAGAGAAAACTGTCCTGTGCCTTCTCTTTTGAGGCTACACACTTAGACATACACGCAACATGAAAGCTTTTCGACTTACAACGTGTTGTTTAGGAAAAACAAGATAATTTCGCACGATGCGGGATTTCCTTAAAACGTGATTTTCTGAAAAATTTTGACGAAAGAAAATTCTCCTTTTGGTTCTCTTTAGATGCTACATGTTAAGACGTACACGCCACAACAATTCTTTTCGAGATACAACGTGTAGTTTTGGAGATACAAGCTAATTTTGTACTATGCGTTATTTCTTCTCGTAAAGAGTTTCCAATGCGTACGTATATGTCTTTACTCTGCAAAACTGTATTTCCTTATGAAGTGGTATTCTTACATATCCTTTCGAGAGAAAACTGTCCTGTGCCTTCTCTTTTGAGGCTACACACTTAGACATACACGCAACATGAAAGCTTTTCGACTTACAACGTGTTGTTTAGGAAAAACAAGATAATTTCGCACGATGCGGGATTTCCTTAAAACGTGATTTTCTGAAAAATTTTGACGAAAGAAAATTCTCCTTTTGGTTCTCTTTAGATGCTACATGTTAAGACGTACACGCCACAACAATTCTTTTCGAGATACAACGTGTAGTTTTGGAGATACAAGCTAATTTTGTACTATGCGTTATTTCTTCTCGTAAAGAGTTTCCAATGCGTACGTATATGTCTTTACTCTGCAAAACTGTATTTCCTTATGAAGTGGTATTCTTACATATCCTTTCGAGAGAAAACTGTCCTGTGCCTTCTCTTTTGAGGCTACACACTTAGACATACACGCAACATGAAAGCTTTTCGACTTACAACGTGTTGTTTAGGAAAAACAAGATAATTTCGCACGATGCGGGATTTCCTTAAAACGTGATTTTCTGAAAAATTTTGACGAAAGAAAATTCTCCTTTTGGTTCTCTTTAGATGCTACATGTTAAGACGTACACGCCACAACAATTCTTTTCGAGATACAACGTGTAGTTTTGGAGATACAAGCTAATTTTGTACTATGCGTTATTTCTTCTCGTAAAGAGTTTCCAATGCGTACGTATATGTCTTTACTCTGCAAAACTGTATTTCCTTATGAAGTGGTATTCTTACATATCCTTTCGAGAGAAAACTGTCCTGTGCCTTCTCTTTTGAGGCTACACACTTAGACATACACGCAACATGAAAGCTTTTCGACTTACAACGTGTTGTTTAGGAAAAACAAGATAATTTCGCACGATGCGGGATTTCCTTAAAACGTGATTTTCTGAAAAATTTTGACGAAAGAAAATTCTCCTTTTGGTTCTCTTTAGATGCTACATGTTAAGACGTACACGCCACAACAATTCTTTTCGAGATACAACGTGTAGTTTTGGAGATACAAGCTAATTTTGTACTATGCATTATTTCTTCTCGTAAAGAGTTTCCAATGCGTACGTATATGTCTTTACTCTGCAAAACTGTATTTCCTTATGAAGTGGTATTCTTACATATCCTTTCGAGAGAAAACTGTCCTGTGCCTTCTCTTTTGAGGCTACACACTTAGACATACACACAACATGAAAGCTTTTCGACTTACAACGTGTTGTTTAGGAAAAACAAGATAATTTCGCACGATGCGGGATTTCCTTAAAACGTGATTTTCTGAAAAATTTTGACGAAAGAAAATTCTCCTTTTGGTTCTCTTTAGATGCTACATGTTAAGACGTACACGCCACAACAATTCTTTTCGAGATACAACGTGTAGTTTTGGAGATACAAGCTAATTTTGTACTATGCGTTATTTCTTCTCGTAAAGAGTTTCCAATGCGTACGTATATGTCTTTACTCTGCAAAACTGTATTTCCTTATGAAGTGGTATTCTTACATATCCTTTCGAGAGAAAACTGTCCTGTGCCTTCTCTTTTGAGGCTACACACTTAGACATACACGCAACATGAAAGCTTTTCGACTTACAACGTGTTGTTTAGGAAAAACAAGATAATTTCGCACGATGCGGGATTTCCTTAAAACGTGATTTTCTGAAAAATTTTGACGAAAGAAAATTCTCCTTTTGGTTCTCTTTAGATGCTACATGTTAAGACGTACACGCCACAACAATTCTTTTCGAGATACAACGTGTAGTTTTGGAGATACAAGCTAATTTTGTACTATGCGTTATTTCTTCTCGTAAAGAGTTTCCAATGCGTACGTATATGTCTTTACTCTGCAAAACTGTATTTCCTTATGAAGTGGTATTCTTACATATCCTTTCGAGAGAAAACTGTCCTGTGCCTTCTCTTTTGAGGCTACACACTTAGACATACACGCAACATGAAAGCTTTTCGACTTACAACGTGTTGTTTAGGAAAAACAAGATAATTTCGCACGATGCGGGATTTCCTTAAAACGTGATTTTCTGAAAAATTTTGACGAAAGAAAATTCTCCTTTTGGTTCTCTTTAGAAGCTACATGTTAAGACGTACACGCCACAACAATTCTTTTCGAGATACAACGTGTAGTTTTGGAGATACAAGCTAATTTTGTACTATGCGTTATTTCTTCTCCTAAAGAGTTTCCAATGCGTACGTATATGTCTTTACTCTGCAAAACTGTATTTCCTTATGAAGTGGTATTCTTACATATCCTTTCGAGAGAAAACTGTCCTGTGCCTTCTCTTTTGAGGCTACACACTTAGACATACACGCAACATGAAAGCTTTTCGACTTACAACGTGTTGTTTAGGAAAAACAAGATAATTTCGCACGATGCGGGATTTCCTTAACACGTGATTTTCTGAAAAATTTTGACGAAAGAAAATTCTCCTTTTGGTTCTCTTTAGATGCTACATGTTAAGACGTACACGCCACAACAATTCTTTTCGAGATACAACGTGTAGTTTTGGAGATACAAGCTAATTTTGTACTATGCGTTATTTCTTCTCGTAAAGAGTTTCCAATGCGTACGTATATGTCTTTACTCTGCAAAACTGTATTTCCTTATGAAGTGGTATTCTTACATATCCTTTCGAGAGAAAACTGTCCTGTGCCTTCTCTTTTGAGGCTACACACTTAGACATACACGCAACATGAAAGCTTTTCGACTTACAACGTGTTGTTTAGGAAAAACAAGATAATTTCGCACGATGCGGGGTTTCCTTAACACGTGATTTTCTGAAAAATTTTGACGAAAGAAAATTCTCCTTTTGGTTCTCTTTAGATGCTACATGTTAAGACGTACACGCCACAACAATTCTTTTCGAGATACAACGTGTAGTTTTGGAGATACAAGCTAATTTTGTACTATGCGTTATTTCTTCTCGTAAAGAGTTTCCAATGCGTACGCATATGTCTTTACTCTGCAAAACTGTATTTCCTTATGAAGTGGTATTCTTACATATCCTTTCGAGAGAAAACTGTCCTGTGCCTTCTCTTTTGAGGCTACACACTTAGACATACACGCAACATGAAAGCTTTTCGACTTACAACGTGTTGTTTAGGAAAAACAAGATAATTTCGCACGATGCGGGATTTCCTTAAAACGTGATTTTCTGAAAAATTTTGACGAAAGAAAATTCTCCTTTTGGTTCTCTTTAGATGCTACATGTTAAGACGTACACGCCACAACAATTCTTTTCGAGATACAACGTGTAGTTTTGGAGATACAAGCTAATTTTGTACTATGCGTTATTTCTTCTCGTAAAGAGTTTCCAATGCGTACGTATATGTCTTTACTCTGCAAAACTGTATTTCCTTATGAAGTGGTATTCTTACATATCCTTTCGAGAGAAAACTGTCCTGTGCCTTCTCTTTTGAGGCTACACACTTAGACATACACGCAACATGAAAGCATTTCGACTTACAATGTGTTGTTTAGGAATAACAAGATAATTTCGCACGATGCGGGATTTCCTTAAAACGTGATTTTCTGAAAAATTTTGACGAAAGAAAATTCTCCTTTTGGTTCTCTTTAGATGCTACATGTTAAGACGTACACGCCACAACAATTCTTTTCGAGATACAACGTGTAGTTTTGGAGATACAAGCTAATTTTGTACTATGCGTTATTTCTTCTCGTAAAGAGTTTCCAATGCGTACGTATATGTCTTTACTCTGCAAAACTGTATTTCCTTATGAAGTGGTATTCTTACATATCCTTTCGAGAGAAAACTGTCCTGTGCCTTCTCTTTTGAGGCTACACACTTAGACATACACGCAACATGAAAGCTTTTCGACTTACAACGTGTTGTTTAGGAAAAACAAGATAATTTCGCACGATGCGGGATTTCCTTAAAACGTGATTTTCTGAAAAATTTTGACCAAAGAAAATTCTCCTTTTGGTTCTCTTTAGAAGCTACATGTTAAGACGTACACGCCACAACAATTCTTTTCGAGATACAACGTGTAGTTTTGGAGATACAAGCTAATTTTGTACTATGCGTTATTTCTTCTCCTAAAGAGTTTCCAATGCGTACGTATATGTCTTTACTCTGCAAAACTGTATTTCCTTATGAAGTGGTATTCTTACATATCCTTTCGAGAGAAAACTGTCCTGTGCCTTCTCTTTTGAGGCTACACACTTAGACATACACGCAACATGAAAGCTTTTCGACTTACAACGTGTTGTTTAGGAAAAACAAGATAATTTCGCACGATGCGGGATTTCCTTAACACGTGATTTTCTGAAAAATTTTGACGAAAGAAAATTCTCCTTTTGGTTCTCTTTAGATGCTACATGTTAAGACGTACACGCCACAACAATTCTTTTCGAGATACAACGTGTAGTTTTGGAGATACAAGCTAATTTTGTACTATGCGTTATTTCTTCTCGTAAAGAGTTTCCAATGCGTACGTATATGTCTTTACTCTGCAAAACTGTATTTCCTTATGAAGTGGTATTCTTACATATCCTTTCGAGAGAAAACTGTCCTGTGCCTTCTCTTTTGAGGCTACACACTTAGACATACACGCAACATGAAAGCTTTTCGACTTACAACGTGTTGTTTAGGAAAAACAAGATAATTTCGCACGATGCGGGGTTTCCTTAACACGTGATTTTCTGAAAAATTTTGACGAAAGAAAATTCTCCTTTTGGTTCTCTTTAGATGCTACATGTTAAGACGTACACGCCACAACAATTCTTTTCGAGATACAACGTGTAGTTTTGGAGATACAAGCTAATTTTGTACTATGCGTTATTTCTTCTCGTAAAGAGTTTCCAATGCGTACGCATATGTCTTTACTCTGCAAAACTGTATTTCCTTATGAAGTGGTATTCTTACATATCCTTTCGAGAGAAAACTGTCCTGTGCCTTCTCTTTTGAGGCTACACACTTAGACATACACGCAACATGAAAGCTTTTCGACTTACAACGTGTTGTTTAGGAAAAACAAGATAATTTCGCACGATGCGGGATTTCCTTAAAACGTGATTTTCTGAAAAATTTTGACGAAAGAAAATTCTCCTTTTGGTTCTCTTTAGATGCTACATGTTAAGACGTACACGCCACAACAATTCTTTTCGAGATACAACGTGTAGTTTTGGAGATACAAGCTAATTTTGTACTATGCGTTATTTCTTCTCGTAAAGAGTTTCCAATGCGTACGTATATGTCTTTACTCTGCAAAACTGTATTTCCTTATGAAGTGGTATTCTTACATATCCTTTCGAGAGAAAACTGTCCTGTGCCTTCTCTTTTGAGGCTACACACTTAGACATACACGCAACATGAAAGCATTTCGACTTACAATGTGTTGTTTAGGAATAACAAGATAATTTCGCACGATGCGGGATTTCCTTAAAACGTGATTTTCTGAAAAATTTTGACGAAAGAAAATTCTCCTTTTGGTTCTCTTTAGATGCTACATGTTAAGACGTACACGCCACAACAATTCTTTTCGAGATACAACGTGTAGTTTTGGAGATACAAGCTAATTTTGTACGATGCGTTATTTCTTCTCGTAAAGAGTTTCCAATGCGTACGTATATGTCTTTACTCTGCAAAACTGTATTTCCTTATGAAGTGGTATTCTTACATATCCTTTCGAGAGAAAACTGTCCTGTGCCTTCTCTTTTGAGGCTACACACTTAGACATACACGCAACATGAAAGCTTTTCGACTTACAACGTGTTGTTTAGGAAAAACAAGATAATTTCGCACGATGCGGGATTTCCTTAAAACGTGATTTTCTGAAAAATTTTGACGAAAGAAAATTCTCCTTTTGGTTCTCTTTAGATGCTACATGTTAAGACGTACACGCCACAACAATTCTTTTCGAGATACAACGTGTAGTTTTGGAGATACAAGCTAATTTTGTACTATGCGTTATTTCTTCTCGTAAAGAGTTTCCAATGCGTACGTATATGTCTTTACTCTGCAAAACTGTATTTCCTTATGAAGTGGTATTCTTACATATCCTTTCGAGAGAAAACTGTCCTGTGCCTTCTCTTTTGAGGCTACACACTTAGACATACACGCAACATGAAAGCTTTTCGACTTACAACGTGTTGTTTAGGAAAAACAAGATAATTTCGCACGATGCGGGATTTCCTTAAAACGTGATTTTCTGAAAAATTTTGACGAAAGAAAATTCTCCTTTTGGTTCTCTTTAGATGCTACATGTTAAGACGTACACGCCACAACAATTCTTTTCGAGATACAACGTGTAGTTTTGGAGATACAAGCTAATTTTGTACTATGCGTTATTTCTTCTCGTAAAGAGTTTCCAATGCGTACGTATATGTCTTTACTCTGCAAAACTGTATTTCCTTATGAAGTGGTATTCTTACATATCCTTTCGAGAGAAAACTGTCCTGTGCCTTCTCTTTTGAGGCTACACACTTAGACATACACGCAACATGAAAGCTTTTCGACTTACAACGTGTTGTTTAGGAAAAACAAGATAATTTCGCACGATGCGGGATTTCCTTAAAACGTGATTTTCTGAAAAATTTTGACGAAAGAAAATTCTCCTTTTGGTTCTCTTTAGATGCTACATGTTAAGACGTACACGCCACAACAATTCTTTTCGAGATACAACGTGTAGTTTTGGAGATACAAGCTAATTTTGTACTATGCGTTATTTCTTCTCGTAAAGAGTTTCCAATGCGTACGTATATGTCTTTACTCTGCAAAACTGTATTTCCTTATGAAGTGGTATTCTTACATATCCTTTCGAGAGAAAACTGTCCTGTGCCTTCTCTTTTGAGGCTACACACTTAGACATACACGCAACATGAAAGCTTTTCGACTTACAACGTGTTGTTTAGGAAAAACAAGATAATTTCGCACGATGCGGGATTTCCTTAAAACGTGATTTTCTGAAAAATTTTGACGAAAGAAAATTCTCCTTTTGGTTCTCTTTAGAAGCTACATGTTAAGACGTACACGCCACAACAATTCTTTTCGAGATACAACGTGTAGTTTTGGAGATCCAAGCTAATTTTGTACAATGCGTTATTTCTTCTCCTAAAGAGTTTCCAATGCGTACGTATATGTCTTTACTCTGCAAAACTGTATTTCCTTATGAAGTGGTATTCTTACATATCCTTTCGAGAGAAAACTGTCCTGTGCCTTCTCTTTTGAGGCTACACACTTAGACATACACGCAACATGAAAGCTTTTCGACTTACAACGTGTTGTTTAGGAAAAACAAGATAATTTCGCACGATGCGGGATTTCCTTAACACGTGATTTTCTGAAAAATTTTGACGAAAGAAAATTCTCCTTTTGGTTCTCTTTAGATGCTACATGTTAAGACGTACACGCCACAACAATTCTTTTCGAGATACAACGTGTAGTTTTGGAGATACAAGCTAATTTTGTACTATGCGTTATTTCTTCTCGTAAAGAGTTTCCAATGCGTACGCATATGTCTTTACTCTGCAAAACTGTATTTCCTTATGAAGTGGTATTCTTACATATCCTTTCGAGAGAAAACTGTCCTGTGCCTTCTCTTTTGAGGCTACACACTTAGACATACACGCAACATGAAAGCTTTTCGACTTACAACGTGTTGTTTAGGAAAAACAAGATAATTTCGCACGATGCGGGATTTCCTTAAAACGTGATTTTCTGAAAAATTTTGACGAAAGAAAATTCTCCTTTTGGTTCTCTTTAGATGCTACATGTTAAGACGTACACGCCACAACAATTCTTTTCGAGATACAACGTGTAGTTTTGGAGATACAAGCTAATTTTGTACTATGCGTTATTTCTTCTCGTAAAGAGTTTCCAATGCGTACGTATATGTCTTTACTCTGCAAAACTGTATTTCCTTATGAAGTGGTATTCTTACATATCCTTTCGAGAGAAAACTGTCCTGTGCCTTCTCTTTTGAGGCTACACACTTAGACATACACGCAACATGAAAGCATTTCGACTTACAATGTGTTGTTTAGGAATAACAAGATAATTTCGCACGATGCGGGATTTCCTTAAAACGTGATTTTCTGAAAAATTTTGACGAAAGAAAATTCTCCTTTTGGTTCTCTTTAGATGCTACATGTTAAGACGTACACGCCACAACAATTCTTTTCGAGATACAACGTGTAGTTTTGGAGATACAAGCTAATTTTGTACTATGCGTTATTTCTTCTCGTAAAGAGTTTCCAATGCGTACGTATATGTCTTTACTCTGCAAAACTGTATTTCCTTATGAAGTGGTATTCTTACATATCCTTTCGAGAGAAAACTGTCCTGTGCCTTCTCTTTTGAGGCTACACACTTAGACATACACGCAACATGAAAGCTTTTCGACTTACAACGTGTTGTTTAGGAAAAACAAGATAATTTCGCACGATGCGGGATTTCCTTAAAACGTGATTTTCTGAAAAATTTTGACGAAAGAAAATTCTCCTTTTGGTTCTCTTTAGATGCTACATGTTAAGACGTACACGCCACAACAATTCTTTTCGAGATACAACGTGTAGTTTTGGAGATACAAGCTAATTTTGTACTATGCGTTATTTCTTCTCGTAAAGAGTTTCCAATGCGTACGTATATGTCTTTACTCTGCAAAACTGTATTTCCTTATGAAGTGGTATTCTTACATATCCTTTCGAGAGAAAACTGTCCTGTGCCTTCTCTTTTGAGGCTACACACTTAGACATACACGCAACATGAAAGCTTTTCGACTTACAACGTGTTGTTTAGGAAAAACAAGATAATTTCGCACGATGCGGGATTTCCTTAAAACGTGATTTTCTGAAAAATTTTGACGAAAGAAAATTCTCCTTTTGGTTCTCTTTAGATGCTACATGTTAAGACGTACACGCCACAACAATTCTTTTCGAGATACAACGTGTAGTTTTGGAGATACAAGCTAATTTTGTACTATGCGTTATTTCTTCTCGTAAAGAGTTTCCAATGCGTACGTATATGTCTTTACTCTGCAAAACTGTATTTCCTTATGAAGTGGTATTCTTACATATCCTTTCGAGAGAAAACTGTCCTGTGCCTTCTCTTTTGAGGCTACACACTTAGACATACACGCAACATGAAAGCTTTTCGACTTACAACGTGTTGTTTAGGAAAAACAAGATAATTTCGCACGATGCGGGATTTCCTTAAAACGTGATTTTCTGAAAAATTTTGACGAAAGAAAATTCTCCTTTTGGTTCTCTTTAGATGCTACATGTTAAGACGTACACGCCACAACAATTCTTTTCGAGATACAACGTGTAGTTTTGGAGATACAAGCTAATTTTGTACTATGCGTTATTTCTTCTCGTAAAGAGTTTCCAATGCGTACGTATATGTCTTTACTCTGCAAAACTGTATTTCCTTATGAAGTGGTATTCTTACATATCCTTTCGAGAGAAAACTGTCCTGTGCCTTCTCTTTTGAGGCTACACACTTAGACATACACGCAACATGAAAGCTTTTCGACTTACAACGTGTTGTTTAGGAAAAACAAGATAATTTCGCACGATGCGGGATTTCCTTAAAACGTGATTTTCTGAAAAATTTTGACGAAAGAAAATTCTCCTTTTGGTTCTCTTTAGAAGCTACATGTTAAGACGTACACGCCACAACAATTCTTTTCGAGATACAACGTGTAGTTTTGGAGATCCAAGCTAATTTTGTACAATGCGTTATTTCTTCTCCTAAAGAGTTTCCAATGCGTACGTATATGTCTTTACTCTGCAAAACTGTATTTCCTTATGAAGTGGTATTCTTACATATCCTTTCGAGAGAAAACTGTCCTGTGCCTTCTCTTTTGAGGCTACACACTTAGACATACACGCAACATGAAAGCTTTTCGACTTACAACGTGTTGTTTAGGAAAAACAAGATAATTTCGCACGATGCGGGATTTCCTTAACACGTGATTTTCTGAAAAATTTTGACGAAAGAAAATTCTCCTTTTGGTTCTCTTTAGATGCTACATGTTAAGACGTACACGCCACAACAATTCTTTTCGAGATACAACGTGTAGTTTTGGAGATACAAGCTAATTTTGTACTATGCGTTATTTCTTCTCGTAAAGAGTTTCCAATGCGTACGCATATGTCTTTACTCTGCAAAACTGTATTTCCTTATGAAGTGGTATTCTTACATATCCTTTCGAGAGAAAACTGTCCTGTGCCTTCTCTTTTGAGGCTACACACTTAGACATACACGCAACATGAAAGCTTTTCGACTTACAACGTGTTGTTTAGGAAAAACAAGATAATTTCGCACGATGCGGGATTTCCTTAAAACGTGATTTTCTGAAAAATTTTGACGAAAGAAAATTCTCCTTTTGGTTCTCTTTAGATGCTACATGTTAAGACGTACACGCCACAACAATTCTTTTCGAGATACAACGTGTAGTTTTGGAGATACAAGCTAATTTTGTACTATGCGTTATTTCTTCTCGTAAAGAGT
This sequence comes from Apodemus sylvaticus, assembly GCF_947179515.1. Classification (NCBI taxonomy): domain Eukaryota; kingdom Metazoa; phylum Chordata; class Mammalia; order Rodentia; family Muridae; genus Apodemus; species Apodemus sylvaticus. The sequence goes on along the minus strand of NW_026263061.1, from coordinate 43,719 downwards.
TTCCAATGCGTACGTATATGTCTTTACTCTGCAAAACTGTATTTCCTTATGAAGTGGTATTCTTACATATCCTTTCGAGAGAAAACTGTCCTGTGCCTTCTCTTTTGAGGCTACACACTTAGACATACACGCAACATGAAAGCATTTCGACTTACAATGTGTTGTTTAGGAATAACAAGATAATTTCGCACGATGCGGGATTTCCTTAAAACGTGATTTTCTGAAAAATTTTGACGAAAGAAAATTCTCCTTTTGGTTCTCTTTAGATGCTACATGTTAAGACGTACACGCCACAACAATTCTTTTCGAGATACAACGTGTAGTTTTGGAGATACAAGCTAATTTTGTACGATGCGTTATTTCTTCTCGTAAAGAGTTTCCAATGCGTACGTATATGTCTTTACTCTGCAAAACTGTATTTCCTCATGAAGTGGTATTCTTACATATCCTTTCGAGAGAAAACTGTCCTGTGCCTTCTCTTTTGAGGCTACACACTTAGACATACACGCAACATGAAAGCTTTTCGACTTACAACGTGTTGTTTAGGAAAAACAAGATAATTTCGCACGATGCGGGATTTCCTTAAAACGTGATTTTCTGAAAAATTTTGATGAAAGAAAATTCTCCTTTTGGTTCTCTTTAGATGCTACATGTTAAGACGTACACGCCACAACAATTCTTTTCGAGATACAACGTGTAGTTTTGGAGATACAAGCTAATTTTGTACTATGCGTTATTTCTTCTCGTAAAGAGTTTCCAATGCGTACGTATGTCTTTACTCTGCAAAACTGTATTTCCTTATGAAGTGGTATTCTTACATATCCTTTCGAGAGAAAACTGTCCTGTGCCTTCTCTTTTGAGGCTACACACTTAGACATACACGCAACATGAAAGCTTTTCGACTTACAACGTGTTGTTTAGGAAAAACAAGATAATTTCGCACGATGCGGGATTTCCTTAAAACGTGATTTTCTGAAAAATTTTGACGAAAGAAAATTCTCCTTTTGGTTCTCTTTAGATGCTACATGTTAAGACGTACACGCCACAACAATTCTTTTCGAGATACAACGTGTAGTTTTGGAGATACAAGCTAATTTTGTACTATGCGTTATTTCTTCTCGTAAAGAGTTTCCAATGCGTACGTATATGTCTTTACTCTGCAAAACTGTATTTCCTTATGAAGTGGTATTCTTACATATCCTTTCGAGAGAAAACTGTCCTGTGCCTTCTCTTTTGAGGCTACACACTTAGACATACACGCAACATGAAAGCTTTTCGACTTACAACGTGTTGTTTAGGAAAAACAAGATAATTTCGCACGATGCGGGATTTCCTTAAAACGTGATTTTCTGAAAAATTTTGACGAAAGAAAATTCTCCTTTTGGTTCTCTTTAGAAGCTACATGTTAAGACGTACACGCCACAACAATTCTTTTCGAGATACAACGTGTAGTTTTGGAGATACAAGCTAATTTTGTACTATGCGTTATTTCTTCTCCTAAAGAGTTTCCAATGCGTACGTATATGTCTTTACTCTGCAAAACTGTATTTCCTTATGAAGTGGTATTCTTACATATCCTTTCGAGAGAAAACTGTCCTGTGCCTTCTCTTTTGAGGCTACACACTTAGACATACACGCAACATGAAAGCTTTTCGACTTACAACGTGTTGTTTAGGAAAAACAAGATAATTTCGCACGATGCGGGATTTCCTAACACGTGATTTTCTGAAAAATTTTGACGAAAGAAAATTCTCCTTTTGGTTCTCTTTAGATGCTACATGTTAAGACGTACACGCCACAACAATTCTTTTCGAGATACAACGTGTAGTTTTGGAGATACAAGCTAATTTTGTACTATGCGTTATTTCTTCTCGTAAAGAGTTTCCAATGCGTACGCATATGTCTTTACTCTGCAAAACTGTATTTCCTTATGAAGTGGTATTCTTACATATCCTTTCGAGAGAAAACTGTCCTGTGCCTTCTCTTTTGAGGCTACACACTTAGACATACACGCAACATGAAAGCTTTTCGACTTACAACGTGTTGTTTAGGAAAAACAAGATAATTTCGCACGATGCGGGATTTCCTTAAAACGTGATTTTCTGAAAAATTTTGACGAAAGAAAATTCTCCTTTTGGTTCTCTTTAGATGCTACATGTTAAGACGTACACGCCACAACAATTCTTTTCGAGATACAACGTGTAGTTTTGGAGATACAAGCTAATTTTGTACTATGCGTTATTTCTTCTCGTAAAGAGTTTCCAATGCGTACGTATATGTCTTTACTCTGCAAAACTGTATTTCCTTATGAAGTGGTATTCTTACATATCCTTTCGAGAGAAAACTGTCCTGTGCCTTCTCTTTTGAGGCTACACACTTAGACATACACGCAACATGAAAGCATTTCGACTTACAATGTGTTGTTTAGGAATAACAAGATAATTTCGCACGATGCGGGATTTCCTTAAAACGTGATTTTCTGAAAAATTTTGACGAAAGAAAATTCTCCTTTTGGTTCTCTTTAGATGCTACATGTTAAGACGTACACGCCACAACAATTCTTTTCGAGATACAACGTGTAGTTTTGGAGATACAAGCTAATTTTGTACTATGCGTTATTTCTTCTCGTAAAGAGTTTCCAATGCGTACGTATATGTCTTTACTCTGCAAAACTGTATTTCCTTATGAAGTGGTATTCTTACATATCCTTTCGAGAGAAAACTGTCCTGTGCCTTCTCTTTTGAGGCTACACACTTAGACATACACGCAACATGAAAGCTTTTCGACTTACAACGTGTTGTTTAGGAAAAACAAGATAATTTCGCACGATGCGGGATTTCCTTAAAACGTGATTTTCTGAAAAATTTTGACGAAAGAAAATTCTCCTTTTGGTTCTCTTTAGATGCTACATGTTAAGACGTACACGCCACAACAATTCTTTTCGAGATACAACGTGTAGTTTTGGAGATACAAGCTAATTTTGTACTATGCGTTATTTCTTCTCGTAAAGAGTTTCCAATGCGTACGTATATGTCTTTACTCTGCAAAACTGTATTTCCTTATGAAGTGGTATTCTTACATATCCTTTCGAGAGAAAACTGTCCTGTGCCTTCTCTTTTGAGGCTACACACTTAGACATACACGCAACATGAAAGCTTTTCGACTTACAACGTGTTGTTTAGGAAAAACAAGATAATTTCGCACGATGCGGGATTTCCTTAAAACGTGATTTTCTGAAAAATTTTGACGAAAGAAAATTCTCCTTTTGGTTCTCTTTAGATGCTACATGTTAAGACGTACACGCCACAACAATTCTTTTCGAGATACAACGTGTAGTTTTGGAGATACAAGCTAATTTTGTACTATGCGTTATTTCTTCTCGTAAAGAGTTTCCAATGCGTACGTATATGTCTTTACTCTGCAAAACTGTATTTCCTTATGAAGTGGTATTCTTACATATCCTTTCGAGAGAAAACTGTCCTGTGCCTTCTCTTTTGAGGCTACACACTTAGACATACACGCAACATGAAAGCTTTTCGACTTACAACGTGTTGTTTAGGAAAAACAAGATAATTTCGCACGATGCGGGATTTCCTTAAAACGTGATTTTCTGAAAAATTTTGACGAAAGAAAATTCTCCTTTTGGTTCTCTTTAGATGCTACATGTTAAGACGTACACGCCACAACAATTCTTTTCGAGATACAACGTGTAGTTTTGGAGATACAAGCTAATTTTGTACTATGCGTTATTTCTTCTCGTAAAGAGTTTCCAATGCGTACGTATATGTCTTTACTCTGCAAAACTGTATTTCCTTATGAAGTGGTATTCTTACATATCCTTTCGAGAGAAAACTGTCCTGTGCCTTCTCTTTTGAGGCTACACACTTAGACATACACGCAACATGAAAGCTTTTCGACTTACAACGTGTTGTTTAGGAAAAACAAGATAATTTCGCACGATGCGGGATTTCCTTAAAACGTGATTTTCTGAAAAATTTTGACGAAAGAAAATTCTCCTTTTGGTTCTCTTTAGAAGCTACATGTTAAGACGTACACGCCACAACAATTCTTTTCGAGATACAACGTGTAGTTTTGGAGATCCAAGCTAATTTTGTACAATGCGTTATTTCTTCTCCTAAAGAGTTTCCAATGCGTACGTATATGTCTTTACTCTGCAAAACTGTATTTCCTTATGAAGTGGTATTCTTACATATCCTTTCGAGAGAAAACTGTCCTGTGCCTTCTCTTTTGAGGCTACACACTTAGACATACACGCAACATGAAAGCTTTTCGACTTACAACGTGTTGTTTAGGAAAAACAAGATAATTTCGCACGATGCGGGATTTCCTTAACACGTGATTTTCTGAAAAATTTTGACGAAAGAAAATTCTCCTTTTGGTTCTCTTTAGATGCTACATGTTAAGACGTACACGCCACAACAATTCTTTTCGAGATACAACGTGTAGTTTTGGAGATACAAGCTAATTTTGTACTATGCGTTATTTCTTCTCGTAAAGAGTTTCCAATGCGTACGCATATGTCTTTACTCTGCAAAACTGTATTTCCTTATGAAGTGGTATTCTTACATATCCTTTCGAGAGAAAACTGTCCTGTGCCTTCTCTTTTGAGGCTACACACTTAGACATACACGCAACATGAAAGCTTTTCGACTTACAACGTGTTGTTTAGGAAAAACAAGATAATTTCGCACGATGCGGGATTTCCTTAAAACGTGATTTTCTGAAAAATTTTGACGAAAGAAAATTCTCCTTTTGGTTCTCTTTAGATGCTACATGTTAAGACGTACACGCCACAACAATTCTTTTCGAGATACAACGTGTAGTTTTGGAGATACAAGCTAATTTTGTACTATGCGTTATTTCTTCTCGTAAAGAGTTTCCAATGCGTACGTATATGTCTTTACTCTGCAAAACTGTATTTCCTTATGAAGTGGTATTCTTACATATCCTTTCGAGAGAAAACTGTCCTGTGCCTTCTCTTTTGAGGCTACACACTTAGACATACACGCAACATGAAAGCATTTCGACTTACAATGTGTTGTTTAGGAATAACAAGATAATTTCGCACGATGCGGGATTTCCTTAAAACGTGATTTTCTGAAAAATTTTGACGAAAGAAAATTCTCCTTTTGGTTCTCTTTAGATGCTACATGTTAAGACGTACACGCCACAACAATTCTTTTCGAGATACAACGTGTAGTTTTGGAGATACAAGCTAATTTTGTACGATGCGTTATTTCTTCTCGTAAAGAGTTTCCAATGCGTACGTATATGTCTTTACTCTGCAAAACTGTATTTCCTCATGAAGTGGTATTCTTACATATCCTTTCGAGAGAAAACTGTCCTGTGCCTTCTCTTTTGAGGCTACACACTTAGACATACACGCAACATGAAAGCTTTTCGACTTACAACGTGTTGTTTAGGAAAAACAAGATAATTTCGCACGATGCGGGATTTCCTTAAAACGTGATTTTCTGAAAAATTTTGACGAAAGAAAATTCTCCTTTTGGTTCTCTTTAGATGCTACATGTTAAGACGTACACGCCACAACAATTCTTTTCGAGATACAACGTGTAGTTTTGGAGATACAAGCTAATTTTGTACTATGCGTTATTTCTTCTCGTAAAGAGTTTCCAATGCGTACGTATATGTCTTTACTCTGCAAAACTGTATTTCCTTATGAAGTGGTATTCTTACATATCCTTTCGAGAGAAAACTGTCCTGTGCCTTCTCTTTTGAGGCTACACACTTAGACATACACGCAACATGAAAGCTTTTCGACTTACAACGTGTTGTTTAGGAAAAACAAGATAATTTCGCACGATGCGGGATTTCCTTAAAACGTGATTTTCTGAAAAATTTTGACGAAAGAAAATTCTCCTTTTGGTTCTCTTTAGATGCTACATGTTAAGACGTACACGCCACAACAATTCTTTTCGAGATACAACGTGTAGTTTTGGAGATACAAGCTAATTTTGTACTATGCGTTATTTCTTCTCGTAAAGAGTTTCCAATGCGTACGTATATGTCTTTACTCTGCAAAACTGTATTTCCTTATGAAGTGGTATTCTTACATATCCTTTCGAGAGAAAACTGTCCTGTGCCTTCTCTTTTGAGGCTACACACTTAGACATACACGCAACATGAAAGCTTTTCGACTTACAACGTGTTGTTTAGGAAAAACAAGATAATTTCGCACGATGCGGGATTTCCTTAAAACGTGATTTTCTGAAAAATTTTGACGAAAGAAAATTCTCCTTTTGGTTCTCTTTAGAAGCTACATGTTAAGACGTACACGCCACAACAATTCTTTTCGAGATACAACGTGTAGTTTTGGAGATACAAGCTAATTTTGTACTATGCGTTATTTCTTCTCCTAAAGAGTTTCCAATGCGTACGTATATGTCTTTACTCTGCAAAACTGTATTTCCTTATGAAGTGGTATTCTTACATATCCTTTCGAGAGAAAACTGTCCTGTGCCTTCTCTTTTGAGGCTACACACTTAGACATACACGCAACATGAAAGCTTTTCGACTTACAACGTGTTGTTTAGGAAAAACAAGATAATTTCGCACGATGCGGGATTTCCTTAACACGTGATTTTCTGAAAAATTTTGACGAAAGAAAATTCTCCTTTTGGTTCTCTTTAGATGCTACATGTTAAGACGTACATGCCACAACAATTCTTTTCGAGATACAACGTGTAGTTTTGGAGATACAAGCTAATTTTGTACTATGCGTTATTTCTTCTCGTAAAGAGTTTCCAATGCGTACGTATATGTCTTTACTCTGCAAAACTGTATTTCCTTATGAAGTGGTATTCTTACATATCCTTTCGAGAGAAAACTGTCCTGTGCCTTCTCTTTTGAGGCTACACACTTAGACATACACGCAACATGAAAGCTTTTCGACTTACAACGTGTTGTTTAGGAAAAACAAGATAATTTCGCACGATGCGGGATTTCCTTAAAACGTGATTTTCTGAAAAATTTTGACGAAAGAAAATTCTCCTTTTGGTTCTCTTTAGATGCTACATGTTAAGACGTACACGCCACAACAATTCTTTTCGAGATACAACGTGTAGTTTTGGAGATACATGCTAATTTTGTACTATGCGTTATTTCTTCTCGTAAAGAGTTTCCAATGAGTACGCATATGTCTTTACTCTGCAAAACTGTATTTCCTTATGAAGTGGTATTCTTACATATCCTTTCGAGAGAAAACTGTCCTGTGCCTTCTCTTTTGAGGCTACACACTTAGACATACACGCAACATGAAAGCTTTTCGACTTACAACGTGTTGTTTAGGAAAAACAAGATAATTTCGCACGATGCGGGATTTCCTTAAAACGTGATTTTCTGAAAAATTTTGACGAAAGAAAATTCTCCTTTTGGTTCTCTTTAGATGCTACATGTTAAGACGTACACGCCACAACAATTCTTTTCGAGATACAACGTGTAGTTTTGGAGATACAAGCTAATTTTGTACTATGCGTTATTTCTTCTCCTAAAGAGTTTCCAATGCGTACGTATATGTCTTTACTCTGCAAAACTGTATTTCCTTATGAAGTGGTATTCTTACATATCCTTTCGAGAGAAAACTGTCCTGTGCCTTCTCTTTTGAGGCTACACACTTAGACATACACGCAACATGAAAGCATTTCGACTTACAATGTGTTGTTTAGGAATAACAAGATAATTTCGCACGATGCGGGATTTCCTTAAAACGTGATTTTCTGAAAAATTTTGACGAAAGAAAATTCTCCTTTTGGTTCTCTTTAGATGCTACATGTTAAGACGTACACGCCACAACAATTCTTTTCGAGATACAACGTGTAGTTTTGGAGATACAAGCTAATTTTGTACGATGCGTTATTTCTTCTCGTAAAGAGTTTCCAATGCGTACGTATATGTCTTTACTCTGCAAAACTGTATTTCCTTATGAAGTGGTATTCTTACATATCCTTTCGAGAGAAAACTGTCCTGTGCCTTCTCTTTTGAGGCTACACACTTAGACATACACGCAACATGAAAGCTTTTCGACTTACAACGTGTTGTTTAGGAAAAACAAGATAATTTCGCACGATGCGGGATTTCCTTAAAACGTGATTTTCTGAAAAATTTTGACGAAAGAAAATTCTCCTTTTGGTTCTCTTTAGATGCTACATGTTAAGACGTACACGCCACAACAATTCTTTTCGAGATACAACGTGTAGTTTTGGAGATACAAGCTAATTTTGTACTATGCGTTATTTCTTCTCGTAAAGAGTTTCCAATGCGTACGTATATGTCTTTACTCTGCAAAACTGTATTTTCTTATGAAGTGGTATTCTTACATATCCTTTCGAGAGAAAACTGTCCTGTGCCTTCTCTTTTGAGGCTACACACTTAGACATACACGCAACATGAAAGCTTTTCGACTTACAACGTGTTGTTTAGGAAAAACAAGATAATTTCGCACGATGCGGGATTTCCTTAAAACGTGATTTTCTGAAAAATTTTGACGAAAGAAAATTCTCCTTTTGGTTCTCTTTAGATGCTACATGTTAAGACGTACACGCCACAACAATTCTTTTCGAGATACAACGTGTAGTTTTGGAGATACAAGCTAATTTTGTACTATGCGTTATTTCTTCTCGTAAAGAGTTTCCAATGCGTACGTATATGTCTTTACTCTGCAAAACTGTATTTCCTTATGAAGTGGTATTCTTACATATCCTTTCGAGAGAAAACTGTCCTGTGCCTTCTCTTTTGAGGCTACACACTTAGACATACACGCAACATGAAAGCTTTTCGACTTACAACGTGTTGTTTAGGAAAAACAAGATAATTTCGCACGATGCGGGATTTCCTTAAAACGTGATTTTCTGAAAAATTTTGACGAAAGAAAATTCTCCTTTTGGTTCTCTTTAGAAGCTACATGTTAAGACGTACACGCCACAACAATTCTTTTCGAGATACAACGTGTAGTTTTGGAGATACAAGCTAATTTTGTACTATGCGTTATTTCTTCTCCTAAAGAGTTTCCAATGCGTATGTATATGTCTTTACTCTGCAAAACTGTATTTCCTTATGAAGTGGTATTCTTACATATCCTTTCGAGAGAAAACTGTCCTGTGCCTTCTCTTTTGAGGCTACACACTTAGACATACACGCAACATGAAAGCTTTTCGACTTACAACGTGTTGTTTAGGAAAAACAAGATAATTTCGCACGATGCGGGATTTCCTTAACACGTGATTTTCTGAAAAATTTTGACGAAAGAAAATTCTCCTTTTGGTTCTCTTTAGATGCTACATGTTAAGACGTACATGCCACAACAATTCTTTTCGAGATACAACGTGTAGTTTTGGAGATACAAGCTAATTTTGTACTATGCGTTATTTCTTCTCGTAAAGAGTTTCCAATGCGTACGTATATGTCTTTACTCTGCAAAACTGTATTTCCTTATGAAGTGGTATTCTTACATATCCTTTCGAGAGAAAACTGTCCTGTGCCTTCTCTTTTGAGGCTACACACTTAGACATACACGCAACATGAAAGCTTTTCGACTTACAACGTGTTGTTTAGGAAAAACAAGATAATTTCGCACGATGCGGGATTTCCGTAACACGTGATTTTCTGAAAAATTTTGACGAAAGAAAATTCTCCTTTTGGTTCTCTTTAGATGCTACATGTTAAGACGTACACGCCACAACAATTCTTTTCGAGATACAACGTGTAGTTTTGGAGATACAAGCTAATTTTGTACTATGCGTTATTTCTTCTCGTAAAGAGTTTCCAATGCGTACGCATATGTCTTTACTCTGCAAAACTGTATTTCCTTATGAAGTGGTATTCTTACATATCCTTTCGAGAGAAAACTGTCCTGTGCCTTCTCTTTTGAGGCTACACACTTAGACATACACGCAACATGAAAGCTTTTCGACTTACAACGTGTTGTTTAGGAAAAACAAGATAATTTCGCACGATGCGGGTTTTCCTTAAAACGTGATTTTCTGAAAAATTTTGACGAAAGAAAATTCTCCTTTTGGTTCTCTTTAGATGCTACATGTTAAGACGTACACGCCACAACAATTCTTTTCGAGATACAACGTGTAGTTTTGGAGATACAAGCTAATTTTGTACTATGCGTTATTTCTTCTCGTAAAGAGTTTCCAATGCGTACGTATATGTCTTTACTCTGCAAAACTGTATTTCCTTATGAAGTGGTATTCTTACATATCCTTTCGAGAGAAAACTGTCCTGTGCCTTCTCTGTTGAGGCTACACACTTAGACATACACGCAACATGAAAGCATTTCGACTTACAATGTGTTGTTTAGGAATAACAAGATAATTTCGCACGATGCGGGATTTCCTTAAAACGTGATTTTCTGAAAAATTTTGACGAAAGAAAATTCTCCTTTTGGTTCTCTTTAGATGCTACATGTTAAGACGTACACGCCACAACAATTCTTTTCGAGATACAACGTGTAGTTTTGGAGATACAAGCTAATTTTGTACGATGCGTTATTTCTTCTCGTAAAGAGTTTCCAATGCGTACGTATATGTCTTTACTCTGCAAAACTGTATTTCCTTATGAAGTGGTATTCTTACATATCCTTTCGAGAGAAAACTGTCCTGTGCCTTCTCTTTTGAGGCTACACACTTAGACATACACGCAACATGAAAGCTTTTCGACTTACAACGTGTTGTTTAGGAAAAACAAGATAATTTCGCACGATGCGGGATTTCCTTAAAACGTGATTTTCTGAAAAATTTTGACGAAAGAAAATTCTCCTTTTGGTTCTCTTTAGATGCTACATGTTAAGACGTACACGCCACAACAATTCTTTTCGAGATACAACGTGTAGTTTTGGAGATACAAGCTAATTTTGTACTATGCGTTATTTCTTCTCGTAAAGAGTTTCCAATGCGTACGTATATGTCTTTACTCTGCAAAACTGTATTTCCTTATGAAGTGGTATTCTTACATATCCTTTCGAGAGAAAACTGTCCTGTGCCTTCTCTTTTGAGGCTACACACTTAGACATACACGCAACATGAAAGCTTTTCGACTTACAACGTGTTGTTTAGGAAAAACAAGATAATTTCGCACGATGCGGGATTTCCTTAAAACGTGATTTTCTGAAAAATTTTGACGAAAGAAAATTCTCCTTTTGGTTCTCTTTAGATGCTACATGTTAAGACGTACACGCCACAACAATTCTTTTCGAGATACAACGTGTAGTTTTGGAGATACAAGCTAATTTTGTACTATGCGTTATTTCTTCTCGTAAAGAGTTTCCAATGCGTACGTATATGTCTTTACTCTGCAAAACTGTATTTCCTTATGAAGTGGTATTCTTACATATCCTTTCGAGAGAAAACTGTCCTGTGCCTTCTCTTTTGAGGCTACACACTTAGACATACACGCAACATGAAAGCTTTTCGACTTACAACGTGTTGTTTAGGAAAAACAAGATAATTTCGCACGATGCGGGATTTCCTTAAAACGTGATTTTCTGAAAAATTTTGACGAAAGAAAATTCTCCTTTTGGTTCTCTTTAGATGCTACATGTTAAGACGTACACGCCACAACAATTCTTTTCGAGATACAACGTGTAGTTTTGGAGATACATGCTAATTTTGTACTATGCGTTATTTCTTCTCCTAAAGAGTTTCCAATGCGTACGCATATGTCTTTACTCTGCAAAACTGTATTTCCTTATGAAGAGGTATTCTTACATATCCTTTCGAGAGAAAACTGTCCTGTGCCTTCTCTTTTGAGGCTACACACTTAGACATACACGCAACATGAAAGCTTTTCGACTTACAACGTGTTGTTTAGGAAAAACAAGATAATTTCGCACGATGCGGGATTTCCTTAAAACGTGATTTTCTGAAAAATTTTGACGAAAGAAAATTCTCCTTTTGGTTCTCTTTAGATGCTACATGTTAAGACGTACACGCCACAACAATTCTTTTCGAGATACAACGTGTAGTTTTGGAGATACAAGCTAATTTTGTACGATGCGTTATTTCTTCTCGTAAAGAGTTTCCAATGCGTACGTATATGTCTTTACTCTGCAAAACTGTATTTCCTTATGAAGTGGTATTCTTACATATCCTTTCGAGAGAAAACTGTCCTGTGCCTTCTCTTTTGAGGCTACACACTTAGACATACACGCAACATGAAAGCATTTCGACTTACAATGTGTTGTTTACGAATAACAAGATAATTTCGCACGATGCGGGATTTCCTTAAAACGTGATTTTCTGAAAAATTTTGACGAAAGAAAATTCTCCTTTTGGTTCTCTTTAGATGCTACATGTTAAGACGTACACGCCACAACAATTCTTTTCGAGATACAACGTGTAGTTTTGGAGATACAAGCTAATTTTGTACGATGCGTTATTTCTTCTCGTAAAGAGTTTCCAATGCGTACGTATATGTCTTTACTCTGCAAAACTGTATTTCCTTATGAAGTGGTATTCTTACATATCCTTTCGAGAGAAAACTGTCCTGTGCCTTCTCTTTTGAGGCTACACACTTAGACATACACGCAACATGAAAGCTTTTCGACTTACAACGTGTTGTTTAGGAAAAACAAGATAATTTCGCACGATGCGGGATTTCCTTAAAACGTGATTTTCTGAAAAATTTTGACGAAAGAAAATTCTCCTTTTGGTTCTCTTTAGATGCTACATGTTAAGACGTACACGCCACAACAATTCTTTTCGAGATAAAACGTGTAGTTTTGGAGATACAAGCTAATTTTGTACTATGCGTTATTTCTTCTCATAAAGAGTTTCCAATGCGTACGTATATGTCTTTACTCTGCAAAACTCTATTTCCTTATGAAGTGGTATTCTTACATATCCTTTCGAGAGAAAACTGTCCTGTGCCTTCTCTTTTGAGGCTACACACTTAGACATACACGCATCATGAAAGCTTTTCGACTTACAACGTGTTGTTTAGGAAAAACAAGATAATTTCGCACGATGCGGGATTTCCTTAAAACGTGATTTTCTGAAAAATTTTGACGAAAGAAAATTCTCCTTTTGGTTCTCTTTAAATGCTACATGTTAAGACGTACACGCCACAACCATTCTTTTCGAGATACAACGTGTAGTTTTGGAGATACAAGCTAATTTTGTACTATGCGTTATTTCTTCTCGTAAAGAGTTTCCAATGCGTACGTATATGTCTTTACTCTGCAAAACTGTATTTCCTTATGAAGTGGTATTCTTACATATCCTTTCGAGAGAAAACTGTCCTGTGCCTTCTCTTTTGAGGCTACACACTTAGACATACACGCAACATGAAAGCTTTTCGACTTACAACGTGTTGTTTAGGAAAAACAAGATAATTTCGCACGATGCGGGATTTCCTTAAAACGTGATTTTCTGAAAAATTTTGACGAAAGAAAATTCTCCTTTTGGTTCTCTTTAGATGCTACATGTTAAGACGTACACGCCACAACAATTCTCTTCGAGATACAACGTGTAGTTTTGGAGATACAAGCTAATTTTTTACTATGCGTTATTTCTTCTCGTAAAGAGTTTCCAATGCGTACGTATATGTCTTTACTCTGCAAAACTGTATTTCCTTATGAAGTGGTATTCTTAAATATCCTTTCGAGAGAAAACTGTCCTGTGCCTTCTCTTTTGAGGCTACACACTTAGACATACACGCAACATGAAAGCTTTTCGACTTACAACGTGTTGTTTAGGAAAAACAAGATAATTTCGCACGAGGCGGGATTTCCTTAAAACGTGATTTTCTGAAAAATTTTGACGAAAGAAAATTCTCCTTTTGGTTCTCTTTAGATGCTACATGTTAAGACGTACACGCCACAACAATTCTCTTCGAGATACAACGTGTAGTTTTGGAGATACAAGCTAATTTTTTACTATGCGTTATTTCTTCTCGTAAAGAGTTTCCAATGCGTACGTATATGTCTTTACTCTGCAAAACTGTATTTCCTTATGAAGTGGTATTCTTAAATATCCTTTCGAGAGAAAACTGTCCTGTGCCTTCTCTTTTGAGGCTACACACTTAGACATACACGCAACATGAAAGCTTTTCGACTTACAACGCGTTGTTTAGGAAAAACAAGATAATTTCGCACGATGCGGGATTTCCTTAAAACGTGATTTTCTGAAAAATTTTGACGAAAGAAAATTCTCCTTTTGGTTCTCTTTAGATGCTACATGTTAAGACGTACACGCCACAACAATTCTTTTCGAGATACAACGTGTAGTTTTGGAGATACAAGCTAATTTTGTACTATGCGTTATTTCTTCTCGTAAAGAGTTTCCAATGCGTACGTATATGTCTTTACTCTGCAAAACTGTATTTCCTTATGAAGTGGTATTCTTACATATCCTTTCGAGAGAAAACTGTCCTGTGCCTTCTCTTTTGAGGCTACACACTTAGACATACACGCAACATGAAAGCTTTTCGACTTACAACGTGTTGTTTAGGAAAAACAAGATAATTTCGCACGATGCGGGATTTCCTTAAAACGTGATTTTCTGAAAAATTTTGACGAAAGAAAATTCTCCTTTTGGTTCTCTTTAGATGCTACATGTTAAGACGTACACGCCACAACAATTCTTTTCAAGATACAACGTGTAGTTTTGGAGATACAAGCTAATTTTGTACGATGCGTTATTTCTTCTCGTAAAGAGTTTCCAATGCGTACGTATATGTCTTTACTCTGCAAAACTGTATTTCCTTATGAAGTGGTATTCTTACATATCCTTTCGAGAGAAAACTGTCCTGTGCCTTCTCTTTTGAGGCTACACACTTAGACATACACGCAACATGAAAGCTTTTCGACTTACAACGTGTTGTTTAGGAAAAACAAGATAATTTCGCACGATGCGGGATTTCCTTAAAACGTGATTTTCTGAAAAATTTTGACGAAAGAAAATTCTCCTTTTGGTTCTCTTTAGATGCTACATGTTAAGACGTACACGCCACAACAATTCTTTTCGAGATACAACGTGTAGTTTTGGAGATACATGCTAATTTTGTACTATGCGTTATTTCTTCTCGTAAAGAGTTTCCAATGCGTACGCATATGTCTTTACTCTGCAAAACTGTATTTCCTTATGAAGTGGTATTCTTACATATCCTTTCGAGAGAAAACTGTCCTGTGCCTTCTCTTTTGAGGCTACACACTTAGACATACACGCAACATGAAAGCTTTTCGACTTACAACGTGTTGTTTAGGAAAAACAAGATAATTTCGCACGATGCGGGATTTCCTTAAAACGTGATTTTCTGAAAAATTTTGACGAAAGAAAATTCTCCTTTTGGTTCTCTTTAGATGCTACATGTTAAGACGTACACGCCACAACAATTCTCTTCGAGATACAACGTGTAGTTTTGGAGATACAAGCTAATTTTGTACGATGCGTTATTTCTTCTCGTAAAGAGTTTCCAATGCGTACGTATATGTCTTTACTCTGCAAAACTGTATTTCCTTATGAAGTGGTATTCTTACATATCCTTTCGAGAGAAAACTGTCCTGTGCCTTCTCTTTTGAGGCTACACACTTAGACATACACGCAACATGAAAGCATTTCGACTTACAATGTGTTGTTTAGGAATAACAAGATAATTTCGCACGATGCGGGATTTCCTTAAAACGTGATTTTCTGAAAAATTTTGACGAAAGAAAATTCTCCTTTTGGTTCTCTTTAGATGCTACATGTTAAGACGTACACGCCACAACAATTCTTTTCGAGATACAACGTGTAGTTTTGGAGATACAAGCTAATTTTGTACGATGCGTTATTTCTTCTCGTAAAGAGTTTCCAATGCGTACGTATATGTCTTTACTCTGCAAAACTTTATTTCCTTATGAAGTGGTATTCTTACATATCCTTTCGAGAGAAAACTGTCCTGTGCCTTCTCTTTTGAGGCTACACACTTAGACATACACGCAACATGAAAGCTTTTCGACTTACAACGTGTTGTTTAGGAAAAACAAGATAATTTCGCACGATGCGGGATTTCCTTAAAACGTGATTTTCTGAAAAATTTTGACGAAAGAAAATTCTCCTTTTGGTTCTCTTTAGATGCTACATGTTAAGACGTACACGCCACAACAATTCTTTTCGAGATAAAACGTGTAGTTTTGGAGATACAAGCTAATTTTGTACTATGCGTTATTTCTTCTCGTAAAGAGTTTCCAATGCGTACGTATATGTCTTTACTCTGCAAAACTCTATTTCCTTATGAAGTGGTATTCTTACATATCCTTTCGAGAGAAAACTGTCCTGTGCCTTCTCTTTTGAGGCTACACACTTAGACATACACGCATCATGAAAGCTTTTCGACTTACAACGTGTTGTTTAGGAAAAACAAGATAATTTCGCACGATGCGGGATTTCCTTAAAACGTGATTTTCTGAAAAATTTTGACGAAAGAAAATTCTCCTTTTGGTTCTCTTTAAATGCTACATGTTAAGACGTACACGCCACAACCATTCTTTTCGAGATACAACGTGTAGTTTTGGAGATACAAGCTAATTTTGTACTATGCGTTATTTCTTCTCGTAAAGAGTTTCCAATGCGTACGTATATGTCTTTACTCTGCAAAACTGTATTTCCTTATGAAGTGGTATTCTTACATATCCTTTCGAGAGAAAACTGTCCTGTGCCTTCTCTTTTGAGGCTACACACTTAGACATACACGCAACATGAAAGCTTTTCGACTTACAACGTGTTGTTTAGGAAAAACAAGATAATTTCGCACGATGCGGGATTTCCTTAAAACGTGATTTTCTGAAAAATTTTGACGAAAGAAAATTCTCCTTTTGGTTCTCTTTAGATGCTACATGTTAAGACGTACACGCCACAACAATTCTCTTCGAGATACAACGTGTAGTTTTGGAGATACAAGCTAATTTTGTACTATGCGTTATTTCTTCTCGTAAAGAGTTTCCAATGCGTACGTATATGTCTTTACTCTGCAAAACTGTATTTCCTTATGAAGTGGTATTCTTAAATATCCTTTCGAGAGAAAACTGTCCTGTGCCTTCTCTTTTGAGGCTACACACTTAGACATACACGCAACATGAAAGCTTTTCGACTTACAACGTGTTGTTTAGGAAAAACAAGATAATTTCGCACGATGCGGGATTTCCTTAAAACGTGATTTTCTGAAAAATTTTGACGAAAGAAAATTCTCCTTTTGGTTCTCTTTAGATGCTACATGTTAAGACGTACACGCCACAACAATTCTCTTCGAGATACAACGTGTAGTTTTGGAGATACAAGCTAATTTTTTACTATGCGTTATTTCTTCTCGTAAAGAGTTTCCAATGCGTACGTATATGTCTTTACTCTGCAAAACTGTATTTCCTTATGAAGTGGTATTCTTAAATATCCTTTCGAGAGAAAACTGTCCTGTGCCTTCTCTTTTGAGGCTACACACTTAGACATACACGCAACATGAAAGCTTTTCGACTTACAACGTGTTGTTTAGGAAAAACAAGATAATTTCGCACGATGCGGGATTTCCTTAAAACGTGATTTTCTGAAAAATTTTGACGAAAGAAAATTCTCCTTTTGGTTCTCTTTAGATGCTACATGTTAAGACGTACACGCCACAACAATTCTTTTCGAGATACAACGTGTAGTTTTGGAGATACAAGCTAATTTTGTACTATGCGTTATTTCTTCTCGTAAAGAGTTTCCAATGCGTACGTATATGTCTTTACTCTGCAAAACTGTATTTCCTTATGAAGTGGTATTCTTACATATCCTTTCGAGAGAAAACTGTCCTGTGCCTTCTCTTTTGAGGCTACACACTTAGACATACACGCAACATGAAAGCTTTTCGACTTACAACGTGTTGTTTAGGAAAAACAAGATAATTTCGCACGATGCGGGATTTCCTTAAAACGTGATTTTCTGAAAAATTTTGACGAAAGAAAATTCTCCTTTTGGTTCTCTTTAGATGCTACATGTTAAGACGTACACGCCACAACAATTCTTTTCGAGATAAAACGTGTAGTTTTGGAGATACAAGCTAATTTTGTACTATGCGTTATTTCTTCTCGTAAAGAGTTTCCAATGCGTACGTATATGTCTTTACTCTGCAAAACTCTATTTCCTTATGAAGTGGTATTCTTACATATCCTTTCGAGAGAAAACTGTCCTGTGCCTTCTCTTTTGAGGCTACACACTTAGACATACACGCATCATGAAAGCTTTTCGACTTACAACGTGTTGTTTAGGAAAAACAAGATAATTTCGCACGATGCGGGATTTCCTTAAAACGTGATTTTCTGAAAAATTTTGACGAAAGAAAATTCTCCTTTTGGTTCTCTTTAAATGCTACATGTTAAGACGTACACGCCACAACCATTCTTTTCGAGATACAACGTGTAGTTTTGGAGATACAAGCTAATTTTGTACTATGCGTTATTTCTTCTCGTAAAGAGTTTCCAATGCGTACGTATATGTCTTTACTCTGCAAAACTGTATTTCCTTATGAAGTGGTATTCTTACATATCCTTTCGAGAGAAAACTGTCCTGTGCCTTCTCTTTTGAGGCTACACACTTAGACATACACGCAACATGAAAGCTTTTCGACTTACAACGTGTTGTTTAGGAAAAACAAGATAATTTCGCACGATGCGGGATTTCCTTAAAACGTGATTTTCTGAAAAATTTTGACGAAAGAAAATTCTCCTTTTGGTTCTCTTTAGATGCTACATGTTAAGACGTACACGCCACAACAATTCTCTTCGAGATACAACGTGTAGTTTTGGAGATACAAGCTAATTTTGTACTATGCGTTATTTCTTCTCGTAAAGAGTTTCCAATGCGTACGTATATGTCTTTACTCTGCAAAACTGTATTTCCTTATGAAGTGGTATTCTTAAATATCCTTTCGAGAGAAAACTGTCCTGTGCCTTCTCTTTTGAGGCTACACACTTAGACATACACGCAACATGAAAGCTTTTCGACTTACAACGTGTTGTTTAGGAAAAACAAGATAATTTCGCACGATGCGGGATTTCCTTAAAACGTGATTTTCTGAAAAATTTTGACGAAAGAAAATTCTCCTTTTGGTTCTCTTTAGATGCTACATGTTAAGACGTACACGCCACAACAATTCTCTTCGAGATACAACGTGTAGTTTTGGAGATACAAGCTAATTTTTTACTATGCGTTATTTCTTCTCGTAAAGAGTTTCCAATGCGTACGTATATGTCTTTACTCTGCAAAACTGTATTTCCTTATGAAGTGGTATTCTTAAATATCCTTTCGAGAGAAAACTGTCCTGTGCCTTCTCTTTTGAGGCTACACACTTAGACATACACGCAACATGAAAGCTTTTCGACTTACAACGTGTTGTTTAGGAAAAACAAGATAATTTCGCACGATGCGGGATTTCCTTAAAACGTGATTTTCTGAAAAATTTTGACGAAAGAAAATTCTCCTTTTGGTTCTCTTTAGATGCTACATGTTAAGACGTACACGCCACAACAATTCTTTTCGAGATACAACGTGTAGTTTTGGAGATACAAGCTAATTTTGTACTATGCGTTATTTCTTCTCGTAAAGAGTTTCCAATGCGTACGTATATGTCTTTACTCTGCAAAACTGTATTTCCTTATGAAGTGGTATTCTTACATATCCTTTCGAGAGAAAACTGTCCTGTGCCTTCTCTTTTGAGGCTACACACTTAGACATACACGCAACATGAAAGCTTTTCGACTTACAACGTGTTGTTTAGGAAAAACAAGATAATTTCGCACGATGCGGGATTTCCTTAAAACGTGATTTTCTGAAAAATTTTGACGAAAGAAAATTCTCCTTTTGGTTCTCTTTAGACGCTACATGTTAAGACGTACACGCCACAACAATTCTTTTCGAGATACAACGTGTAGTTTTGGAGATACAAGCTAATTTTTTACGATGCGTTATTTCTTCTCGTAAAGAGTTTCCAATGCGTACGTATATGTCTTTACTCTGCAAAACTGTATTTCCTTATGAAGTGGTATTCTTACATATCCTTTCGAGAGAAAACTGTCCTGTGCCTTCTCTTTTGAGGCTACACACTTAGACATACACGCAACATGAAAGCTTTTCGACTTACAACGTGTTGTTTAGGAAAAACAAGATAATTTCGCACGATGCGGGATTTCCTTAAAACGTGATTTTCTGAAAAATTTTGACGAAAGAAAATTCTCCTTTTGGTTCTCTTTAGATGCTACATGTTAAGACGTACACGCCACAACCATTCTTTTCGAGATACAACGTGTAGTTTTGGAGATACAAGCTAATTTTGTACTATGCGTTATTTCTTCTCGTAAAGAGTTTCCAATGCGTACGTATATGTCTTTACTCTGCAAAACTCTATTTCCTTATGAAGTGGTATTCTTACATATCCTTTCGAGAGAAAACTGTCCTGTGCCTTCTCTTTGAGGCTACACACTTAGACATACACGCAACATGAAAGCTTTTCGACTTACAACGTGTTGTTTAGGAAAAACAAGATAATTTCGCACGATGCGGGATTTCCTTAAAACGTGATTTTCTGAAAAATTTTGACGAAAGAAAATTCTCCTTTTGGTTCTCTTTAGATGCTACATGTTAAGACGTACACGCCACAACAATTCTTTTCGAGATACAACGTGTAGTTTTGGAGATACAAGCTAATTTTGTACGATGCGTTATTTCTTCTCGTAAAGAGTTTCCAATGCGTACGTATATGTCTTTACTCTGCAAAACTCTATTTCCTTATGAAGTGGTATTCTTACATATCCTTTAGAGAGAAAACTGTCCTGTGCCTTCTCTTTTGAGGCTACACACTTAGACATACACGCAACATGAAAGCTTTTCGACTTACAAAGTGTTGTTTAGGAAAAACAAGATAATTTCGCACGATGCGGGATTTCCTTAAAACGTGATTTTCTGAAAAATTTTGACGAAAGAAAATTCTCCTTTTGGTTCTCTTTAGATGCTACATGTTAAGACGTACACGCCACAACAATTCTTTTCGAGATACAACGTGTAGTTTTGGAGATACAAGCTAATTTTGTACGATGCGTTATTTCTTCTCGTAAAGAGTTTCCAATGCGTACGTATATGTCTTTACTCTGCAAAACTGTATTTCCTTATGAAGTGGTATTCTTACATATCCTTTCGAGAGAAAACTGTCCTGTGCCTTCTCTTTTGAGGCTACACACTTAGACATACACGCAACATGAAAGCTTTTCGACTTACAACGTGTTGTTTAGGAAAAACAAGATAATTTCGCACGATGCGGGATTTCCTTAAAACGTGATTTTCTGAAAAATTTTGACGAAAGAAAATTCTCCTTTTGGTTCTCTTTAGATGCTACATGTTAAGACGTACACGCCACAACAATTCTTTTCGAGATACAACGTGTAGTTTTGGAGATACAAGCTAATTTTGTACGATGCGTTATTTCTTCTCGTAAAGAGTTTCCAATGCGTACGTATATGTCTTTACTCTGCAAAACTGTATTTCCTTATGAAGTGGTATTCTTACATATCCTTTCGAGAGAAAACTGTCCTGTGCCTTCTCTTTTGAGGCTACACACTTAGACATACACGCAACATGAAAGCTTTTCGACTTACAACGTGTTGTTTAGGAAAAACAAGATAATTTCGCACGATGCGGGATTTCCTTAAAACGTGATTTTCTGAAAAATTTTGACGAAAGAAAATTCTCCTTTTGGTTCTCTTTAGATGCTACATGTTAAGACGTACACGCCACAACAATTCTTTTCGAGATACAACGTGTAGTTTTGGAGATACAAGCTAATTTTGTACGATGCGTTATTTCTTCTCGTAAAGAGTTTCCAATGCGTACGTATATGTCTTTACTCTGCAAAACTGTATTTCCTTATGAAGTGGTATTCTTACATATCCTTTCGAGAGAAAACTGTCCTGTGCC
The DNA here is from genome assembly GCF_947179515.1 of Apodemus sylvaticus. Classification (NCBI taxonomy): domain Eukaryota; kingdom Metazoa; phylum Chordata; class Mammalia; order Rodentia; family Muridae; genus Apodemus; species Apodemus sylvaticus. The sequence continues at coordinate 21,760 of NW_026263061.1, read as the reverse complement.
TTCTCTTTTGAGGCTACACACTTAGACATACACGCAACATGAAAGCTTTTCGACTTACAACGTGTTGTTTAGGAAAAACAAGATAATTTCGCACGATGCGGGATTTCCTTAAAACGTGATTTTCTGAAAAATTTTGACGAAAGAAAATTCTCCTTTTGGTTCTCTTTAGATGCTACATGTTAAGACGTACACGCCACAACAATTCTTTTCGAGATACAACGTGTAGTTTTGGAGATACAAGCTAATTTTGTACGATGCGTTATTTCTTCTCGTAAAGAGTTTCCAATGCGTACTTATATGTCTTTACTCTGCAAAACTCTATTTCCTTATGAAGTGGTATTCTTACATATCCTTTCGAGAGAAAACTGTCCTGTGCCTTCTCTTTTGAGGCTACACACTTAGACATACACGCAACATGAAAGCTTTTCGACTTACAACGTGTTGTTTAGGAAAAACAAGATAATTTCGCACGATGCGGGATTTCCTTAAAACGTGATTTTCTGAAAAATTTTGACGAAAGAAAATTCTCCTTTTGGTTCTCTTTAGATGCTACATGTTAAGACGTACACGCCACAACCATTCTTTTCGAGATAAAACGTGTAGTTTTGGAGATACAAGCTAATTTTGTACTATGCGTTATTTCTTCTCGTAAAGAGTTTCCAATGCGTACGTATATGTCTTTACTCTGCAAAACTCTATTTCCTTATGAAGTGGTATTCTTACATATCCTTTCGAGAGAAAACTGTCCTGTGCCTTCTCTTTTGAGGCTACACACTTAGACATACACGCAACATGAAAGCTTTTCGACTTACAACGTGTTGTTTAGGAAAAACAAGATAATTTCGCACGATGCGGGATTTCCTTAAAACGTGATTTTCTGAAAAATTTTGACGAAAGAAAATTCTCCTTTTGGTTCTCTTTAGATGCTACATGTTAAGACGTACACGCCACAACCATTCTTTTCGAGATACAACGTGTAGTTTTGGAGATACAAGCTAATTTTGTACTATGCGTTATTTCTTCTCGTAAAGAGTTTCCAATGCGTACGTACATGTCTTTACTCTGCAAAACTGTATTTCCTTATGAAGTGGTATTCTTACATATCCTTTCGAGAGAAAACTGTCCTGTGCCTTCTCTTTTGAGGCTACACACTTAGACATACACGCAACATGAAAGCTTTTCGACTTACAACGTGTTGTTTAGGAAAAACAAGATAATTTCGCACGATGCGGGATTTCCTTAAAACGTGATTTTCTGAAAAATTTTGACGAAAGAAAATTCTCCTTTTGGTTCTCTTTAGATGCTACATGTTAAGACGTACACGCCACAACAATTCTTTTCGAGATACAACGTGTAGTTTTGGAGATACAAGCTAATTTTGTACTATGCGTTATTTCTTCTCGTAAAGAGTTTCCAATGCGTACGTACATGTCTTTACTCTGCAAAACTCTATTTCCTTATGAAGTGGTATTCTTACATATCCTTTCGAGAGAAAACTGTCCTGTGCCTTCTCTTTTGAGGCTACACACTTAGACATACACGCAACATGAAAGCTTTTCGACTTACAACGTGTTGTTTAGGAAAAACAAGATAATTTCGCACGATGCGGGATTTCCTTAAAACGTGATTTTCTGAAACATTTTGACGAAAGAAAATTCTCCTTTTGGTTCTCTTTAGATGCTACATGTTAAGACGTACACGCCACAACAATTCTTTTCGAGATACAACGTGTAGTTTTGGAGATACAAGCTAATTTTGTACGATGCGTTATTTCTTCTCGTAAAGAGTTTCCAATGCGTACGTATATGTCTTTACTCTGCAAAACTCTATTTCCTTATGAAGTGGTATTCTTACATATCCTTTCGAGAGAAAACTGTCCTGTGCCTTCTCTTTTGAGGCTACACACTTAGACATACACGCAACATGAAAGCTTTTCGACTTACAACGTGTTGTTTAGGAAAAACAAGATAATTTCGCACGACGCGGGATTTCCTTAAAACGTGATTTTCTGAAAAATTTTGACGAAAGAAAATTCTCCTTTTGGTTCTCTTTAAATGCTACATGTTAAGACGTACACGCCAAAACCATTCTTTTCGAGATACAACGTGTAGTTTTGGAGATACAAGCTAATTTTGTACTATGCGTTATTTCTTCTCGTAAAGAGTTTCCAATGCGTACGTATATGTCTTTACTCTGCAAAACTGTATTTCCTTATGAAGTGGTATTCTTACATATCCTTTCGAGAGAAAACTGTCCTGTGCCTTCTCTTTTGAGGCTACACACTTAGACATACACGCAACATGAAAGCTTTTCGACTTACAACGTGTTGTTTAGGAAAAACAAGATAATTTCGCACGATGCGGGATTTCCTTAAAACGTGATTTTCTGAAAAATTTTGACGAAGAAAATTCTCCTTTTGGTTCTCTTTAGATGCTACATGTTAAGACGTACACGCCACAACCATTCTTTTCGAGATACAACGTGTAGTTTTGGAGATACAAGCTAATTTTGTACGATGCGTTATTTCTTCTCGTAAAGAGTTTCCAATGCGTACATATATGTCTTTACTCTGCAAAACTCTATTTCCTTATGAAGTGGTATTCTTACATATCCTTTCGAGAGAAAACTGTCCTGTGCCTTCTCTTTGAGGCTACACACTTAGACATACACGCAACATGAAAGCTTTTCGACTTACAACGTGTTGTTTAGGAAAAACAAGATAATTTCGCACGATGCGGGATTTCCTTAAAACGTGATTTTCTGAAAAATTTTGACGAAAGAAAATTCTCCTTTTGGTTCTCTTTAGATGCTACATGTTAAGACGTACACGCCACAACAATTCTTTTCGAGATACAACGTGTAGTTTTGGAGATACAAGCTAATTTTGTACGATGCGTTATTTCTTCTCGTAAAGAGTTTCCAATGCGTACGTATATGTCTTTACTCTGCAAAACTCTATTTCCTTATGAAGTGGTATTCTTACATATCCTTTCGAGAGAAAACTGTCCTGTGCCTTCTCTTTTGAGGCTACACACTTAGACATACACGCAACATGAAAGCTTTTCGACTTACAAAGTGTTGTTTAGGAAAAACAAGATAATTTCGCACGATGCGGGATTTCCTTAAAACGTGATTTTCTGAAAAATTTTGACGAAAGAAAATTCTCCTTTTGGTTCTCTTTAGATGCTACATGTTAAGACGTACACGCCACAACAATTCTTTTCGAGATACAACGTGTAGTTTTGGAGATACAAGCTAATTTTGTACTATGCGTTATTTCTTCTCGTAAAGAGTTTCCAATGCGTACGTATATGTCTTTACTCTGCAAAACTCTATTTCCTTATGAAGTGGTATTCTTACATATCCTTTCGAGAGAAAACTGTCCTGTGCCTTCTCTTTTGAGGCTACACACTTAGACATACACGCAACATGAAAGCTTTTCGACTTACAAAGTGTTGTTTAGGAAAAACAAGATAATTTCGCACGATGCGGGATTTCCTTAAAACGTGATTTTCTGAAAAATTTTGACGAAAGAAAATTCTCCTTTTGGTTCTCTTTAGATGCTACATGTTAAGACGTACACGCCACAACAATTCTTTTCGAGATACAACGTGTAGTTTTGGAGATACAAGCTAATTTTGTACTATGCGTTATTTCTTCTCGTAAAGAGTTTCCAATGCGTACGTATATGTCTTTACTCTGCAAAACTGTATTTCCTTATGAAGTGGTATTCTTACATATCCTTTCGAGAGAAAACTGTCCTGTGCCTTCTCTTTTGAGGCTACACACTTAGACATACACGCAACATGAAAGCTTTTCGACTTACAACGTGTTGTTTAGGAAAAACAAGATAATTTCGCACGATGCGGGATTTCCTTAAAACGTGATTTTCTGAAAAATTTTGACGAAAGAAAATTCTCCTTTTGGTTCTCTTTAGATGCTACATGTTAAGACGTACACGCCACAACAATTCTTTTCGAGATACAACGTGTAGTTTTGGAGATACAAGCTAATTTTTTACTATGCGTTATTTCTTCTCGTAAAGAGTTTCCAATGCGTACGTATATGTCTTTACTCTGCAAAACTGTATTTCCTTATGAAGTGGTATTCTTACATATCCTTTCGAGAGAAAACTGTCCTGTGCCTTCTCTTTTGAGGCTACACACTTAGACATACACGCAACATGAAAGCTTTTCGACTTACAACGTGTTGTTTAGGAAAAACAAGATAATTTCGCACGATGCGGGATTTCCTTAAAACGTGATTTTCTGAAAAATTTTGACGAAAGAAAATTCTCCTTTTGGTTCTCTTTAGATGCTACATGTTAAGACGTACACGCCACAACAATTCTTTTCGAGATACAACGTGTAGTTTTGGAGATACAAGCTAATTTTGTACGATGCGTTATTTCTTCTCGTAAAGAGTTTCCAATGCGTACGTATATGTCTTTACTCTGCAAAACTGTATTTCCTTATGAAGTGGTATTCTTACATATCCTTTCGAGAGAAAACTGTCCTGTGCCTTCTCTTTTGAGGCTACACACTTAGACATACACGCAACATGAAAGCTTTTCGACTTACAACGTGTTGTTTAGGAAAAACAAGATAATTTCGCACGATGCGGGATTTCCTTAAAACGTGATTTTCTGAAAAATTTTGACGAAAGAAAATTCTCCTTTTGGTTCTCTTTAGATGCTACATGTTAAGACGTACACGCCACAACAATTCTTTTCGAGATACAACGTGTAGTTTTGGAGATACAAGCTAATTTTGTACGATGTGTTATTTCTTCTCGTAAAGAGTTTCCAATGCGTACGTATATGTCTTTACTCTGCAAAACTGTATTTCCTTATGAAGTGGTATTCTTACATATCCTTTCGAGAGAAAACTGTCCTGTGCCTTCTCTTTTGAGGCTACACACTTAGACATACACGCAACATGAAAGCTTTTCGACTTACAACGTGTTGTTTAGGAAAAACAAGATAATTTCGCACGATGCGGGATTTCCTTAAAACGTGATTTTCTGAAAAATTTTGACGAAAGAAAATTCTCCTTTTGGTTCTCTTTAGATGCTACATGTTAAGACGTACACGCCACAACAATTCTTTTCGAGATACAACGTGTAGTTTTGGAGATACAAGCTAATTTTGTACGATGCGTTATTTCTTCTCGTAAAGAGTTTCCAATGCGTACTTATATGTCTTTACTCTGCAAAACTCTATTTCCTTATGAAGTGGTATTCTTACATATCCTTTCGAGAGAAAACTGTCCTGTGCCTTCTCTTTTGAGGCTACACACTTAGACATACACGCAACATGAAAGCTTTTCGACTTACAACGTGTTGTTTAGGAAAAACAAGATAATTTCGCACGATGCGGGATTTCCTTAAAACGTGATTTTCTGAAAAATTTTGACGAAAGAAAATTCTCCTTTTGGTTCTCTTTAGATGCTACATGTTAAGACGTACACGCCACAACCATTCTTTTCGAGATAAAACGTGTAGTTTTGGAGATACAAGCTAATTTTGTACTATGCGTTATTTCTTCTCGTAAAGAGTTTCCAATGCGTACGTATATGTCTTTACTCTGCAAAACTCTATTTCCTTATGAAGTGGTATTCTTACATATCCTTTCGAGAGAAAACTGTCCTGTGCCTTCTCTTTTGAGGCTACACACTTAGACATACACGCAACATGAAAGCTTTTCGACTTACAACGTGTTGTTTAGGAAAAACAAGATAATTTCGCACGATGCGGGATTTCCTTAAAACGTGATTTTCTGAAAAATTTTGACGAAAGAAAATTCTCCTTTTGGTTCTCTTTAGATGCTACATGTTAAGACGTACACGCCACAACCATTCTTTTCGAGATACAACGTGTAGTTTTGGAGATACAAGCTAATTTTGTACTATGCGTTATTTCTTCTCGTAAAGAGTTTCCAATGCGTACGTACATGTCTTTACTCTGCAAAACTGTATTTCCTTATGAAGTGGTATTCTTACATATCCTTTCGAGAGAAAACTGTCCTGTGCCTTCTCTTTTGAGGCTACACACTTAGACATACACGCAACATGAAAGCTTTTCGACTTACAACGTGTTGTTTAGGAAAAACAAGATAATTTCGCACGATGCGGGATTTCCTTAAAACGTGATTTTCTGAAAAATTTTGACGAAAGAAAATTCTCCTTTTGGTTCTCTTTAGATGCTACATGTTAAGACGTACACGCCACAACAATTCTTTTCGAGATACAACGTGTAGTTTTGGAGATACAAGCTAATTTTGTACTATGCGTTATTTCTTCTCGTAAAGAGTTTCCAATGCGTACGTACATGTCTTTACTCTGCAAAACTCTATTTCCTTATGAAGTGGTATTCTTACATATCCTTTCGAGAGAAAACTGTCCTGTGCCTTCTCTTTTGAGGCTACACACTTAGACATACACGCAACATGAAAGCTTTTCGACTTACAACGTGTTGTTTAGGAAAAACAAGATAATTTCGCACGATGCGGGATTTCCTTAAAACGTGATTTTCTGAAAAATTTTGACGAAAGAAAATTCTCCTTTTGGTTCTCTTTAGATGCTACATGTTAAGACGTACACGCCACAACAATTCTTTTCGAGATACAACGTGTAGTTTTGGAGATACAAGCTAATTTTGTACGATGCGTTATTTCTTCTCGTAAAGAGTTTCCAATGCGTACGTATATGTCTTTACTCTGCAAAACTCTATTTCCTTATGAAGTGGTATTCTTACATATCCTTTCGAGAGAAAACTGTCCTGTGCCTTCTCTTTTGAGGCTACACACTTAGACATACACGCAACATGAAAGCTTTTCGACTTACAACGTGTTGTTTAGGAAAAACAAGATAATTTCGCACGACGCGGGATTTCCTTAAAACGTGATTTTCTGAAAAATTTTGACGAAAGAAAATTCTCCTTTTGGTTCTCTTTAAATGCTACATGTTAAGACGTATACGCCAAAACCATTCTTTTCGAGATACAACGTGTAGTTTTGGAGATACAAGCTAATTTTGTACTATGCGTTATTTCTTCTCGTAAAGAGTTTCCAATGCGTACGTATATGTCTTTACTCTGCAAAACTGTATTTCCTTATGAAGTGGTATTCTTACATATCCTTTCGAGAGAAAACTGTCCTGTGCCTTCTCTTTTGAGGCTACACACTTAGACATACACGCAACATGAAAGCTTTTCGACTTACAACGTGTTGTTTAGGAAAAACAAGATAATTTCGCACGATGCGGGATTTCCTTAAAACGTGATTTTCTGAAAAATTTTGACGAAGAAAATTCTCCTTTTGGTTCTCTTTAGATGCTACATGTTAAGACGTACACGCCACAACCATTCTTTTCGAGATACAACGTGTAGTTTTGGAGATACAAGCTAATTTTGTACGATGCGTTATTTCTTCTCGTAAAGAGTTTCCAATGCGTACGTATATGTCTTTACTCTGCAAAACTGTATTTCCTTATGAAGTGGTATTCTTACATATCCTTTCGAGAGAAAACTGTCCTGTGCCTTCTCTTTTGAGGCTACACACTTAGACATACACGCAACATGAAAGCTTTTCGACTTACAACGTGTTGTTTAGGAAAAACAAGATAATTTCGCACGATGCGGGATTTCCTTAAAACGTGATTTTCTGAAAAATTTTGACGAAAGAAAATTCTCCTTTTGGTTCTCTTTAGATGCTACATGTTAAGACGTACACGCCACAACAATTCTTTTCGAGATACAACGTGTAGTTTTGGAGATACAAGCTAATTTTGTACGATGCGTTATTTCTTCTCGTAAAGAGTTTCCAATGCGTACGTATATGTCTTTACTCTGCAAAACTGTATTTCCTTATGAAGTGGTATTCTTACATATCCTTTCGAGAGAAAACTGTCCTGTGCCTTCTCTTTTGAGGCTACACACTTAGACATACACGCAACATGAAAGCTTTTCGACTTACAACGTGTTGTTTAGGAAAAACAAGATAATTTCGCACGATGCGGGATTTCCTTAAAACGTGATTTTCTGAAAAATTTTGACGAAAGAAAATTCTCCTTTTGGTTCTCTTTAGATGCTACATGTTAAGACGTACACGCCACAACAATTCTTTTCGAGATACAACGTGTAGTTTTGGAGATACAAGCTAATTTTGTACTATGCGTTATTTCTTCTCGTAAAGAGTTTCCAATGCGTACGTATATGTCTTTACTCTGCAAAACTGTATTTCCTTATGAAGTGGTATTCTTACATATCCTTTCGAGAGAAAACTGTCCTGTGCCTTCTCTTTTGAGGCTACACACTTAGACATACACGCAACATGAAAGCTTTTCGACTTACAACGTGTTGTTTAGGAAAAACAAGATAATTTCGCACGATGCGGGATTTCCTTAAAACGTGATTTTCTGAAAAATTTTGACGAAAGAAAATTCTCCTTTTGGTTCTCTTTAGATGCTACATGTTAAGACGTACACGCCACAACAATTCTTTTCGAGATACAACGTGTAGTTTTGGAGATACAAGCTAATTTTGTACGATGCGTTATTTCTTCTCGTAAAGAGTTTCCAATGCGTACGTATATGTCTTTACTCTGCAAAACTGTATTTCCTTATGAAGTGGTATTCTTACATATCCTTTCGAGAGAAAACTGTCCTGTGCCTTCTCTTTTGAGGCTACACACTTAGACATACACGCAACATGAAAGCTTTTCGACTTACAACGTGTTGTTTAGGAAAAACAAGATAATTTCGCACGATGCGGGATTTCCTTAAAACGTGATTTTCTGAAAAATTTTGACGAAAGAAAATTCTCCTTTTGGTTCTCTTTAGATGCTACATGTTAAGACGTACACGCCACAACAATTCTTTTCGAGATACAACGTGTAGTTTTGGAGATACAAGCTAATTTTGTACGATGCGTTATTTCTTCTCGTAAAGAGTTTCCAATGCGTACGTATATGTCTTTACTCTGCAAAACTGTATTTCCTTATGAAGTGGTATTCTTACATATCCTTTCGAGAGAAAACTGTCCTGTGCCTTCTCTTTTGAGGCTACACACTTAGACATACACGCAACATGAAAGCTTTTCGACTTACAACGTGTTGTTTAGGAAAAACAAGATAATTTCGCACGATGCGGGATTTCCTTAAAACGTGATTTTCTGAAAAATTTTGACGAAAGAAAATTCTCCTTTTGGTTCTCTTTAGATGCTACATGTTAAGACGTACACGCCACAACAATTCTTTTCGAGATACAACGTGTAGTTTTGGAGATACAAGCTAATTTTGTACTATGCGTTATTTCTTCTCGTAAAGAGTTTCCAATGCGTACGTATATGTCTTTACTCTGCAAAACTGTATTTCCTTATGAAGTGGTATTCTTACATATCCTTTCGAGAGAAAACTGTCCTGTGCCTTCTCTTTTGAGGCTACACACTTAGACATACACGCAACATGAAAGCTTTTCGACTTACAACGTGTTGTTTAGGAAAAACAAGATAATTTCGCACGATGCGGGATTTCCTTAAAACGTGATTTTCTGAAAAATTTTGACGAAAGAAAATTCTCCTTTTGGTTCTCTTTAGATGCTACATGTTAAGACGTACACGCCACAACAATTCTTTTCGAGATACAACGTGTAGTTTTGGAGATACAAGCTAATTTTGTACGATGCGTTATTTCTTCTCGTAAAGAGTTTCCAATGCGTACGTATATGTCTTTACTCTGCAAAACTGTATTTCCTTATGAAGTGGTATTCTTACATATCCTTTCGAGAGAAAACTGTCCTGTGCCTTCTCTTTTGAGGCTACACACTTAGACATACACGCAACATGAAAGCTTTTCGACTTACAACGTGTTGTTTAGGAAAAACAAGATAATTTCGCACGATGCGGGATTTCCTTAAAACGTGATTTTCTGAAAAATTTTGACGAAAGAAAATTCTCCTTTTGGTTCTCTTTAGATGCTACATGTTAAGACGTACACGCCACAACAATTCTTTTCGAGATACAACGTGTAGTTTTGGAGATACAAGCTAATTTTGTACGATGCGTTATTTCTTCTCGTAAAGAGTTTCCAATGCGTACTTATATGTCTTTACTCTGCAAAACTCTATTTCCTTATGAAGTGGTATTCTTACATATCCTTTCGAGAGAAAACTGTCCTGTGCCTTCTCTTTTGAGGCTACACACTTAGACATACACGCAACATGAAAGCTTTTCGACTTACAACGTGTTGTTTAGGAAAAACAAGATAATTTCGCACGATGCGGGATTTCCTTAAAACGTGATTTTCTGAAAAATTTTGACGAAAGAAAATTCTCCTTTTGGTTCTCTTTAGATGCTACATGTTAAGACGTACACGCCACAACCATTCTTTTCGAGATAAAACGTGTAGTTTTGGAGATACAAGCTAATTTTGTACTATGCGTTATTTCTTCTCGTAAAGAGTTTCCAATGCGTACGTATATGTCTTTACTCTGCAAAACTCTATTTCCTTATGAAGTGGTATTCTTACATATCCTTTCGAGAGAAAACTGTCCTGTGCCTTCTCTTTTGAGGCTACACACTTAGACATACACGCAACATGAAAGCTTTTCGACTTACAACGTGTTGTTTAGGAAAAACAAGATAATTTCGCACGATGCGGGATTTCCTTAAAACGTGATTTTCTGAAAAATTTTGACGAAAGAAAATTCTCCTTTTGGTTCTCTTTAGATGCTACATGTTAAGACGTACACGCCACAACCATTCTTTTCGAGATACAACGTGTAGTTTTGGAGATACAAGCTAATTTTGTACTATGCGTTATTTCTTCTCGTAAAGAGTTTCCAATGCGTACGTACATGTCTTTACTCTGCAAAACTGTATTTCCTTATGAAGTGGTATTCTTACATATCCTTTCGAGAGAAAACTGTCCTGTGCCTTCTCTTTTGAGGCTACACACTTAGACATACACGCAACATGAAAGCTTTTCGACTTACAACGTGTTGTTTAGGAAAAACAAGATAATTTCGCACGATGCGGGATTTCCTTAAAACGTGATTTTCTGAAAAATTTTGACGAAAGAAAATTCTCCTTTTGGTTCTCTTTAGATGCTACATGTTAAGACGTACACGCCACAACAATTCTTTTCGAGATACAACGTGTAGTTTTGGAGATACAAGCTAATTTTGTACTATGCGTTATTTCTTCTCGTAAAGAGTTTCCAATGCGTACGTACATGTCTTTACTCTGCAAAACTCTATTTCCTTATGAAGTGGTATTCTTACATATCCTTTCGAGAGAAAACTGTCCTGTGCCTTCTCTTTTGAGGCTACACACTTAGACATACACGCAACATGAAAGCTTTTCGACTTACAACGTGTTGTTTAGGAAAAACAAGATAATTTCGCACGATGCGGGATTTCCTTAAAACGTGATTTTCTGAAAAATTTTGACGAAAGAAAATTCTCCTTTTGGTTCTCTTTAGATGCTACATGTTAAGACGTACACGCCACAACAATTCTTTTCGAGATACAACGTGTAGTTTTGGAGATACAAGCTAATTTTGTACGATGCGTTATTTCTTCTCGTAAAGAGTTTCCAATGCGTACGTATATGTCTTTACTCTGCAAAACTCTATTTCCTTATGAAGTGGTATTCTTACATATCCTTTTGAGAGAAAACTGTCCTGTGCCTTCTCTTTTGAGGCTACACACTTAGACATACACGCAACATGAAAGCTTTTCGACTTACAACGTGTTGTTTAGGAAAAACAAGATAATTTCGCACGATGCGGGATTTCCTTAAAACGTGATTTTCTGAAAAATTTTGACGAAAGAAAATTCTCCTTTTGGTTCTCTTTAAATGCTACATGTTAAGACGTACACGCCAAAACCATTCTTTTCGAGATACAACGTGTAGTTTTGGAGATACAAGCTAATTTTGTACTATGCGTTATTTCTTCTCGTAAAGAGTTTCCAATGCGTACGTATATGTCTTTACTCTGCAAAACTGTATTTCCTTATGAAGTGGTATTCTTACATATCCTTTCGAGAGAAAACTGTCCTGTGCCTTCTCTTTTGAGGCTACACACTTAGACATACACGCAACATGAAAGCTTTTCGACTTACAACGTGTTGTTTAGGAAAAACAAGATAATTTCGCACGATGCGGGATTTCCTTAAAACGTGATTTTCTGAAAAATTTTGACGAAGAAAATTCTCCTTTTGGTTCTCTTTAGATGCTACATGTTAAGACGTACACGCCACAACCATTCTTTTCGAGATACAACGTGTAGTTTTGGAGATACAAGCTAATTTTGTACGATGCGTTATTTCTTCTCGTAAAGAGTTTCCAATGCGTACGTATATGTCTTTACTCTGCAAAACTGTATTTCCTTATGAAGTGGTATTCTTACATATCCTTTCGAGAGAAAACTGTCCTGTGCCTTCTCTTTTGAGGCTACACACTTAGACATACACGCAACATGAAAGCTTTTCGACTTACAACGTGTTGTTTAGGAAAAACAAGATAATTTCGCACGATGCGGGATTTCCTTAAAACGTGATTTTCTGAAAAATTTTGACGAAAGAAAATTCTCCTTTTGGTTCTCTTTAGATGCTACATGTTAAGACGTACACGTCACAACAATTCTTTTCGAGATACAACGTGTAGTTTTGGAGATACAAGCTAATTTTGTACGATGCGTTATTTCTTCTCGTAAAGAGTTTCCAATGCGTACTTATATGTCTTTACTCTGCAAAACTCTATTTCCTTATGAAGTGGTATTCTTACATATCCTTTCGAGAGAAAACTGTCCTGTGCCTTCTCTTTTGAGGCTACACACTTAGACATACACGCAACATGAAAGCTTTTCGACTTACAACGTGTTGTTTAGGAAAAACAAGATAATTTCGCACGATGCGGGATTTCCTTAAAACGTGATTTTCTGAAAAATTTTGACGAAAGAAAATTCTCCTTTTGGTTCTCTTTAGATGCTACATGTTAAGACGTACACGCCACAACAATTCTTTTCGAGATACAACGTGTAGTTTTGGAGATACAAGCTAATTTTGTACGATGCGTTATTTCTTCTCGTAAAGAGTTTCCAATGCGTACGTATATGTCTTTACTCTGCAAAACTCTATTTCCTTATGAAGTGGTATTCTTACATATCCTTTCGAGAGAAAACTGTCCTGTGCCTTCTCTTTTGAGGCTACACACTTAGACATACACGCAACATGAAAGCTTTTCGACTTACAACGTGTTGTTTAGGAAAAACAAGATAATTTCGCACGATGCGGGATTTCCTTAAAACGTGATTTTCTGAAAAATTTTGACGAAAGAAAATTCTCCTTTTGGTTCTCTTTAGATGCTACATGTTAAGACGTACACGCCACAACAATTCTTTTCGAGATACAACGTGTAGTTTTGGAGATACAAGCTAATTTTGTACTATGCGTTATTTCTTCTCGTAAAGAGTTTCCAATGCGTACGTATATGTCTTTACTCTGCAAAACTGTATTTCCTTATGAAGTGGTATTCTTACATATCCTTTCGAGAGAAAACTGTCCTGTGCCTTCTCTTTTGAGGCTACACACTTAGACATACACGCAACATGAAAGCTTTTCGACTTACAACGTGTTGTTTAGGAAAAACAAGATAATTTCGCACGATGCGGGATTTCCTTAAAACGTGATTTTCTGAAAAATTTTGACGAAAGAAAATTCTCCTTTTGGTTCTCTTTAGATGCTACATGTTAAGACGTACACGCCACAACAATTCTTTTCGAGATACAACGTGTAGTTTTGGAGATACAAGCTAATTTTGTACTATGCGTTATTTCTTCTCGTAAAGAGTTTCCAATGCGTACGTATATGTCTTTACTCTGCAAAACTGTATTTACTTATGAAGTGGTATTCTTACATATCCTTTCGAGAGAAAATTGTCCTGTGCCTTCTCTTTTGAGGCTACACACTTAGACATACACGCAACATGAAAGCTTTTCGACTTACAACGTGTTGTTTAGGAAAAACAAGATAATTTCGCACGATGCGGGATTTCCTTAAAACGTGATTTTCTGAAAAATTTTGACGAAAGAAAATTCTCCTTTTGGTTCTCTTTAGATGCTACATGTTAAGACGTACACGCCACAACAATTCTTTTCGAGATACAACGTGTAGTTTTGGAGATACAAGCTAATTTTGTACGATGCGTTATTTCTTCTCGTAAAGAGTTTCCAATGCGTACGTATATGTCTTTACTCTGCAAAACTGTATTTCCTTATGAAGTGGTATTCTTACATATCCTTTCGAGAGAAAACTGTCCTGTGCCTTCTCTTTTGAGGCTACACACTTAGACATACACGCAACATGAAAGCTTTTCGACTTACAACGTGTTGTTTAGGAAAAACAAGATAATTTCGCACGATGCGGGATTTCCTTAAAACGTGATTTTCTGAACAATTTTGACGAAAGAAAATTCTCCTTTTGGTTCTCTTTAGATGCTACATGTTAAGACGTACACGCCACAACAATTCTTTTCGAGATACAACGTGTAGTTTTGGAGATACAAGCTAATTTTGTACTATGCGTTATTTCTTCTCGTAAAGAGTTTCCAATGCGTACGTATATGTCTTTACTCTGCAAAACTGTATTTCCTTATGAAGTGGTATTCTTACATATCCTTTCGAGAGAAAACTGTCCTGTGCCTTCTCTTTTGAGGCTACACACTTAGACATACACGCAACATGAAAGCTTTTCGACTTACAACGTGTTGTTTAGGAAAAACAAGATAATTTCGCACGATGCGGGATTTCCTTAAAACGTGATTTTCTGAAAAATTTTGACGAAAGAAAATTCTCCTTTTGGTTCTCTTTAGATGCTACATGTTAAGACGTACACGCCACAACAATTCTTTTCGAGATACAACGTGTAGTTTTGGAGATACAAGCTAATTTTGTACTATGCGTTATTTCTTCTCGTAAAGAGTTTCCAATGCGTACGTATATGTCTTTACTCTGCAAAACTGTATTTCCTTATGAAGTGGTATTCTTACATATCCTTTCGAGAGAAAACTGTCCTGTGCCTTCTCTTTTGAGGCTACACACGTAGACATACACGCAACATGAAAGCTTTTCGACTTACAACGTGTTGTTTAGGAAAAACAAGATAATTTCGCACGATGCGGGATTTCCTTAAAACGTGATTTTCTGAAAAATTTTGACGAAAGAAAATTCTCCTTTTGGTTCTCTTTAGATGCTACATGTTAAGACGTACACGCCACAACAATTCTTTTCGAGATACAACGTGTAGTTTTGGAGATACAAGCTAATTTTGTACGATGCGTTATTTCTTCTCGTAAAGAGTTTCCAATGCGTACATATATGTCTTTACTCTGCAAAACTGTATTTCCTTATTAAGTGGTATTCTTACATATCCTTTCGAGAGAAAACTGTCCTGTGCCTTCTCTTTTGAGGCTACACACGTAGACATACACGCAACATGAAAGCTTTTCGACTTACAACGTGTTGTTTAGGAAAAACAAGATAATTTCGCACGATGCGGGATTTCCTTAAAACGTGATTTTCTGAAAAATTTTGACGAAAGAAAATTCTCCTTTTGGTTCTCTTTAGATGCTACATGTTAAGACTTACACGCCACAACAATTCTTTTCGAGATACAACGTGTAGTTTTGGAGATACAAGCTAATTTTGTACTATGCGTTATTTCTTCTCGTAAAGAGTTTCCAATGCGTACGTATATGTCTTTACTCTGCAAAACTGTATTTCCTTATGAAGTGGTATTCTTACATATCCTTTCGAGAGAAAACTGTCCTGTGCCTTCTCTTTTGAGGCTACACACTTAGACATACACGCAACATGAAAGCTTTTCGACTTACAACGTGTTGTTTAGGAAAAACAAGATAATTTCGCACGATGCGGGATTTCCTTAAAACGTGATTTTCTGAAAAATTTTGACGAAAGAAAATTCTCCTTTTGGTTCTCTTTAGATGCTACATGTTAAGACGTACACGCCACAACAATTCTTTTCGAGATACAACGTGTAGTTTTGGAGATACAAGCTAATTTTGTACTATGCGTTATTTCTTCTCGTAAAGAGTTTCCAATGCGTACGTATATGTCTTTACTCTGCAAAACTGTATTTCCTTATGAAGTGGTATTCTTACATATCCTTTCGAGAGAAAACTGTCCTGTGCCTTCTCTTTTGAGGCTACACACGTAGACATACACGCAACATGAAAGCTTTTCGACTTACAACGTGTTGTTTAGGAAAAACAAGATAATTTCGCACGATGCGGGATTTCCTTAAAACGTGATTTTCTGAAAAATTTTGACGAAAGAAAATTCTCCTTTTGGTTCTCTTTAGATGCTACATGTTAAGACGTACACGCCACAACAATTCTTTTCGAGATACAACGTGTAGTTTTGGAGATACAAGCTAATTTTGTACGATGCGTTATTTCTTCTCGTAAAGAGTTTCCAATGCGTACGTATATGTCTTTACTCTGCAAAACTGTATTTCCTTATGAAGTGGTATTCTTACATATCCTTTCGAGAGAAAACTGTCCTGTGCCTTCTCTTTTGAGGCTACACACTTAGACATACACGCAACATGAAAGCTTTTCGACTTACAACGTGTTGTTTAGGAAAAACAAGATAATTTCGCACGATGCGGGATTTCCTTAAAACGTGATTTTCTGAAAAATTTTGACGAAAGAAAATTCTCCTTTTGGTTCTGTTTAGATGCTACATGTTAAGACGTACACGCCACAACAATTCTTTTCGAGATACAACGTGTAGTTTTGGAGATACAAGCTAATTTTGTACGATGCGTTATTTCTTCTCGTAAAGAGTTTCCAATGCGTACGTATATGTCTTTACTCTGCAAAACTGTATTTCCTTATGAAGTGGTATTCTTACATATCCTTTCGAGAGAAAACTGTCCTGTGCCTTCTCTTTTGAGGCTACACACTTAGACATACACGCAACATGAAAGCTTTTCGACTTACAACGTGTTGTTTAGGAAAAACAAGATAATTTCGCACGATGCGGGATTTCCTTAAAACGTGATTTTCTGAAAAATTTGACGAAAGAAAATTCTCCTTTTGGTTCTCTTTAGATGCTACATGTTAAGACGTACACGCCACAACAATTCTTTTCGAGATACAACGTGTAGTTTTGGAGATACAAGCTAATTTTGTACGATGCGTTATTTCTTCTCGTAAAGAGTTTCCAATGCGTACTTATATGTCTTTACTCTGCAAAACTCTATTTCCTTATGAAGTGGTATTCTTACATATCCTTTCGAGAGAAAACTGTCCTGTGCCTTCTCTTTTGAGGCTACACACTTAGACATACACGCAACATGAAAGCTTTTCGACTTACAACGTGTTGTTTAGGAAAAACAAGATAATTTCGCACGATGCGGGATTTCCTTAAAACGTGATTTTCTGAAAAATTTTGACGAAAGAAAATTCTCCTTTTGGTTCTCTTTAGATGCTACATGTTAAGACGTACACGCCACAACCATTCTTTTCGAGATAAAACGTGTAGTTTTGGAGATACAAGCTAATTTTGTACTATGCGTTATTTCTTCTCGTAAAGAGTTTCCAATGCGTACGTATATGTCTTTACTCTGCAAAACTCTATTTCCTTATGAAGTGGTATTCTTACATATCCTTTCGAGAGAAAACTGTCCTGTGCCTTCTCTTTTGAGGCTACACACTTAGACATACACGCAACATGAAAGCTTTTCGACTTACAACGTGTTGTTTAGGAAAAACAAGATAATTTCGCACGATGCGGGATTTCCTTAAAACGTGATTTTCTGAAAAATTTTGACGAAAGAAAATTCTCCTTTTGGTTCTCTTTAGATGCTACATGTTAAGACGTACACGCCACAACCATTCTTTTCGAGATACAACGTGTAGTTTTGGAGATACAAGCTAATTTTGTACTATGCGTTATTTCTTCTCGTAAAGAGTTTCCAATGCGTACGTACATGTCTTTACTCTGCAAAACTGTATTTCCTTATGAAGTGGTATTCTTACATATCCTTTCGAGAGAAAACTGTCCTGTGCCTTCTCTTTTGAGGCTACACACTTAGACATACACGCAACATGAAAGCTTTTCGACTTACAACGTGTTGTTTAGGAAAAACAAGATAATTTCGCACGATGCGGGATTTCCTTAAAACGTGATTTTCTGAAAAATTTTGACGAAAGAAAATTCTCCTTTTGGTTCTCTTTAGATGCTACATGTTAAGACGTACACGCCACAACAATTCTTTTCGAGATACAACGTGTAGTTTTGGAGATACAAGCTAATTTTGTACTATGCGTTATTTCTTCTCGTAAAGAGTTTCCAATGCATACGTACATGTCTTTACTCTGCAAAACTCTATTTCCTTATGAAGTGGTATTCTTACATATCCTTTCGAGAGAAAACTGTCCTGTGCCTTCTCTTTTGAGGCTACACACTTAGACATACACGCAACATGAAAGCTTTTCGACTTACAACGTGTTGTTTAGGAAAAACAAGATAATTTCGCACGATGCGGGATTTCCTTAAAACGTGATTTTCTGAAAAATTTTGACGAAAGAAAATTCTCCTTTTGGTTCTCTTTAGATGCTACATGTTAAGACGTACACGCCACAACAATTCTTTTCGAGATACAACGTGTAGTTTTGGAGATACAAGCTAATTTTGTACGATGCGTTATTTCTTCTCGTAAAGAGTTTCCAATGCGTACGTATATGTCTTTACTCTGCAAAACTCTATTTCCTTATGAAGTGGTATTCTTACATATCCTTTCGAGAGAAAACTGTCCTGTGCCCTTCTCTTTTGAGGCTACACACTTAGACATACACGCAACATGAAAGCTTTTCGACTTACAACGTGTTGTTTAGGAAAAACAAGATAATTTCGCACGATGCGGGATTTCCTTAAAACGTGATTTTCTGAAAAATTTTGACGAAAGAAAATTCTCCTTTTGGTTCTCTTTAAATGCTACATGTTAAGACGTACACGCCAAAACCATTCTTTTCGAGATACAACGTGTAGTTTGGAGATACAAGCTAATTTTGTACTATGCGTTATTTCTTCTCGTAAAGAGTTTCCAATGCGTACGTATATGTCTTTACTCTGCAAAACTATTTCCTTATGAAGTGGTATTCTTACATATCCTTTCGAGAGAAAACTGTCCTGTGCCTTCTCTTTTGAGGCTACACACTTAGACATACACGCAACATGAAAGCTTTTCGACTTACAACGTGTTGTTTAGGAAAAACAAGATAATTTCGCACGATGCGGGATTTCCTTAAAACGTGATTTTCTGAAAAATTTTGACGAAGAAAATTCTCCTTTTGGTTCTCTTTAGATGCTACATGTTAAGACGTACACGCCACAACCATTCTTTTCGAGATACAACGTGTAGTTTTGGAGATACAAGCTAATATTGTACGATGCGTTATTTCTTCTCGTAAAGAGTTTCCAATGCGTACGTATATGTCTTTGACTCTGCAAAACTGTATTTCCTTATGAAGTGGTATTCTTACATATCCTTTCGAGAGAAAACTGTCCTGTGCCTTCTCTTTTGAGGCTACACACTTAGACATACACGCAACATGAAAGCTTTTCGACTTACAACGTGTTGTTTAGGAAAAACAAGATAATTTCGCACGATGCGGGATTTCCTTAAAACGTGATTTTCTGAAAAATTTTGACGAAGAAAATTCTCCTTTTGGTTCTCTTTAGATGCTACATGTTAAGACGTACACGCCACAACAATTCTTTTCGAGGATACAACGTGTAGTTTTGGAGATACAAGCTAATTTTGTACGATGCGTTATTTCTTCTCGTAAAGAGTTTCCAATGCGTACGTATATGTCTTTACTCTGCAAAACTGTATTTCCTTATGAAGTGGTATTCTTACATATCCTTTCGAGAGAAAACTGTCCTGTGCCTTCTCTTTTGAGGCTACACACTTAGACATACACGCAACATGAAAGCTTTTCGACTTACAACGTGTTGTTTAGGAAAAACAAGATAATTTCGCACGATGCGGGATTTCCTTAAAACGTGATTTTCTGAAAAATTTTGACGAAAGAAAATTCTCCTTTTGGTTCTCTTTAGATGCTACATGTTAAGACCGTACACGCCACAACAATTCTTTTCGAGATACAACGTGTAGTTTTGGAGATACAAGCTAATTTTGTACGATGCGTTATTTCTTCTCGTAAAGAGTTTTCCAATGCGTACTTATATGTCTTTACTCTGCAAAACTCTATTTCCTTATGAAGTGGTTATTCTTACATATCCTTTCGAGAGAAAACTGTCCTGTGCCTTCTCTTTGAGGCTACACACTTAGACATACACGCAACATGAAAGCTTTTCGACTTACAACGTGTTGTTTAGGAAAAACAAGATAATTTCGCACGATGCGGGATTCCTTAAAACGTGATTTTCTGAAAAATTTTGACGAAAGAAAATTCTCCTTTTGGTTCTCTTTAGATGCTACATGTTAAGACGTACACGCCACAACAATTCTTTTCGAGATACAACGTGTAGTTTTGGAGATACAAGCTATTTTGTACGATGCGTTATTTCTTCTCGTAAAGAGTTTCCAATGCGTACGTATATGTCTTTACTCTGCAAAACTCTATTTCCTTATGAAGTGGTATTCTTACATATCCTTTCGAGAGAAAACTGTCCTGTGCCTTCTCTTTTGAGGCTACACACTTAGACATACACGCAACATGAAAGCTTTTCGACTTACAACGTGTTGTTTAGGAAAAACAAGATAATTTCGCACGATGCGGGATTTCCTTAAAACGTGATTTTCTGAAAAATTTTGACGAAAGAAAATTCTCCTTTTGGTTCTCTTTAGATGCTACATGTTAAGACGTACACGCCACAACAATTCTTTTCGAGATACAACGTGTAGTTTTGGAGATACAAGCTAATTTTGTACTATGCGTTATTTCTTCTCGTAAAGAGTTTCCAATGCGTACGTATATGTCTTTACTCTGCAAAACTGTATTTCCTTATGAAGTGGTATTCTTACATATCCTTCGAGAGAAAACTGTCCTGTGCCTTCTCTTTTGAGGCTACACACTTAGACATACACGCAACATGAAAGCTTTTCGACTTACAACGTGTTGTTTAGGAAAAACAAGATAATTTCGCACGATGCGGGATTTCCTTAAAACGTGATTTTTCTGAAAATTTTGACGAAAGAAAATTCTCCTTTTGGTTCTCTTTAGATGCTACATGTTAAGACGTACACGCCACAACAATTCTTTTCGAGATACAACGTGTAGTTTTGGAGATACAAGCTAATTTTGTACGATGCGTTATTTCTTCTCGTAAAGAGTTTCCAATGCGTACGTATATGTCTTTACTCTGCAAAACTGTATTTCCTTATGAAGTGGTATTCTTACATATCCTTTCGAGAGAAAACTGTCCTGTGCCTTCTCTTTTGAGGCTACACACTTAGACATACACGCAACATGAAAGCTTTTCGACTTACAACGTGTTGTTTAGGAAAAACAAGATAATTTCGCACGATGCGGGATTTCCTTAAAACGTGATTTTCTGAAAAATTTTGACGAAAGAAAATTCTCCTTTTGGTTCTCTTTAGATGCTACATGTTAAGACGTACACGCCACAACAATTCTTTTCGAGATACAACGTGTAGTTTTGGAGATACAAGCTAATTTTGTACGATGCGTTATTTCTTCTCGTAAAGAG